>NC_091122.1:125966954-126266954 GCF_040183065.1 Periplaneta americana | reverse complement strand
TAATAATAATAATAACAATGCCGACAGCTTTATTAGTAGTAGCAGCAGCAGTAGTAGTAATAGTAGTAGTAGTAGTAGTAGTAGTAGTAGTAGTAGTAGTAGTAGCAGAAGCAGTTGTAGTAGTAATTATTATTATTATTATTATTATTATTATTATTATTTATTCACGAGGTTGATGAAGAAATCAATGTCAGTGTACGAATAATCACTAGTTGTATGTAGTTTTCATGCCATGTAGGGCCTACCTCTTCCCCGTCTCCTTACTTCTTAGACTGTCTCTCGCGTGTAATCACTGCCGTTCGAGTTTTGGTCACCGCTGTCTAATACCTGAGCGAAAGTTTGTCGATGGAAACAGGGAAACCACAAAAATCAGTACTTTTTCATAATTCATTGAGTAACGAAAAAGTACCGCAATTACATAATGGTCCGGTAATGCTAATGTAAACAAATGGAATGTTGCTAGTAAAACTGTTTGCGTAATTTAGACTTTAGTGAATATATGATTTTCTTCTGGGATATTCCACATCGTAATCCATGTATATTTTTATTTTATTGGGTTATTTTACGACCCTGTATCAACATCTAGGTTATATAGCGTCTGAATGAAATGAAGGTGATAATGCCAGTGAAATGAGTCCGGGGTCCAGCACCGAAAGTTACCCAGCATTTTCTCATATTGGGTTGAGGGAAAACCCCGGAAAAAACCTCAACCAGGTAACTTGCCCCGACCGGGATTCGAACCCGGGCCACCTGGTTTCGCGGCCAGACGCTCTGACCGTTACTTCACAGGTGTGGACAATCCATGTACTGTATATACCTAGAGCTTGGTGTGATTAAGGGTAAGGCGTTGTACTGCAAACACGTATTTTCGCGAAAATACCGAAATTGTATAATGAAGTAAAAAAAAAAAGTGATACCGTATCTCCGTATCTCTATAAAAGGGAAATAAATCGCCTGCTGTATACCGAGAATTGAACCCAGGTCCACTACGTTAGAAACCGAAAATACCTTGAAGAAAAAGCGGGAAGAACGCTTCATGTCGCATGCCTGTGGTGTTGAAATAATCCCCGGTATTAGCGAATATGAAGCATTCTTCCCTGTGGCGGCCAACTTATAAAGCGACTTTTCGTACGACTAGGGTCGTTTTTCTGTTCCGCGCTTCAGGCACGTCATAGTGTTCATGTTCAGCCACTAGCCAGCAGCATCAGCATCCTTTCGCACTGAAAATGGACATGAAGCGTTTTTTCCGCTTGGTCTTCAGTTGTATGTGTGCAATAATAATAATAATAATAATAATAATAATAATAATAATAATAATAATAATAATAATAATAATAATAATAATTATTATTATTATTATATTTTATTATTGTTAGAGTGTTAGAGCCTGGATGTTTTTATTGGGTGGAAGTAAATCATTATTTGCATAGATATAAATGTGATTTGGAGTAAATCAAAGTGATAGGGCCAATTTTTATTTTGCCTTTTTTCAGGTGTTTCTTACTATTAAATTCCTTTTTCGTCATTTTAAAGCAATAGTTCTTGTTTATTTGCAATTTTCTAATTAATTGTAATGTAATGTGTATGAAATTTAAATATTGAAAAAATGACTAACTTTACTAACAATAGTAAATAAAAGTAATTTATTTCGGTGCTTAATCTGCTAATAATCGTGCTTTAATACAATTGGTGTAATATGAATAATGATCGACAATCCACAGTTACAAATACAATATTGTCATGTCTTCACGATACTAACAATCAGCTTTATAATTTTAAATATTAAACTCGTTCTCATAGAAATTGTCATGTAGCATTTGCTTTCATATTTTCAAATCTTACTGTTACAATCTTGTGCTACACGTGTTTATTACTGTAGGAGAAAGAAATTTGAGTGAGGAAAAGTCAATTATTGTCCGGTGACAGAAGGTATAAGATCGGTTAGCTAGAATGCCTAAATTCAGTAAACCATTGAAAAGTATACTTCATGCTTACGTTAGTGAATTTGGTGCCCATGTGTTTTCAACCGATGGAACAGTTTTGTTATGTAAGGTTTGTGAAAAGACAGTTAATCACGAAAAAAGCATTTTATAAGTCAAAATGTGTCACCTACGAAGTAAATATGTGAGTTATGTTGATACAATTTAAATTTATTGCTAAAATATATACGCCTTTTCAAAATTTACGACGGCTTTTTCAAAGATTGTGCTTTTTTTACGTTTTATTGCCTTTTTTGCCTGCCTACTTTAACTGTTATAAATGCCTAAACATCCGGGCTCTAGTCATTATTATTATTACTCCAGACACAGAGAAACCTTATTTCACCATGAGATATGTTAGGGTTACAGTCGGATAGATAGTTAAAAACATATATATGCATATATATCTAGCATAAATAGTATACTATGAGAATAATTGATGCAATATTAATTCTACAAACACTTCTTAATCCTAACTGCAAACACTAACCTATACAAATATCTACAATCTTACGAAAATGAATTTTAAATATAATTAACGAACTCTATATAGCAACATTCTTTGCAAAATAATTTTGACAGAGGACAGGTATAAAAATATTAGCCTACATTCTGAGAGATGTGATATCAATGCAAATCTTCTGCGTTGAAACACTTCGCACTTAAACAGGTGTTCCGCAGTTCGTAAGGTTTCTTCGCACGTCCTTTCTCTGGTTACAATCTGAAACCTCTGAAAATTAGAGATGAACAAAATTAACTGCCGCTCTCGCTCGCTGTGTTCGCTGCATTTGTCTTTCGAGTCTTGTCTCGTCATTCTCGTGCGCTTTGAGTCTCGCTCATCATTCTCGAAATAGCATTTGGTCGGCGTGGAAAGATTTCGTAACTTTGAATAACATACGTCATTGAAATAAATAACATAAATGTTTAAATGACACAAAAAGACAAAACAGAACAGCATCTTAGTTATCAAAATGTTCTGGTTCTATTATATATTACCTATGCTTAAATAAATAGAAACAAAAAAACAATTCTCAAATAAATTTGCATTTCTAAGAAACATAAAACATAACGTTAATATCTTTTTACTTGAGATTGCACATTTGATCTCAAACATATGAAAAGAAAATTCCTAGCCTTTTAATAAGGGCCTAGTAATTAAATAAAGATTGGGAACGGATTATTATACACTGAAAGATAGAGATGATGTTTTAAATAGGCTACTTGATTGTTTATACATACATATATAACAGTTGCCAAAGTAGATAAAAGTTCAGTCAGGTATAAAAAACTGTGGCGGTTCAAGGCTGCTTGACGTTTGGGACCTCGGGAGTGATCAATCTCGGCGTCTCGAAACACTCGCAAGCAGTCTTTACGTCAACGATGCGACGTATAGAACACTGTCGTGCGGGTATTCGGCTTTGCGGGCGCTGTTAGTCTTGCTTTCTCGATCGTTGTTCATCTCTACTGGAAATAACTTCCGAACTTCCCATGCTTCGATAAAAACTGCTTTATTATGAATTCCAGTGAAAATTTATTCTTGACGAGTTGGTTAAATACATTTGGAAAATACAGTTTGTTGGTTAGGGATCCATTTTTGCTACTGAACCGATAGGCCTATTCATTCCAACGTTCTTTCATGTCCCTCTTTAGCACTTTTCTAATATGTTCAGCAGGACTCTCAATGTAAACATCTCTGAATTAGAATGAACAGCTGTTTTGACCAGTTCATCGGATCTTTCGTTTCCCAGAGTAATTATAGGCATGACCACGAACCCAAAGCAGACAGATGTTCTTGAAATATCGCATAATTAAGAATTTACAATCGTATAATAGTCCCATGTTTACTTCAATCTTATCAATAACTTCCCAACATGTCCTGTATCCCGAAGATTTCCAGTCTTCTCCTGCTCGAGAGGTAAACTGTACCATAATCTCTACTGGTCAGTAGCGAGCGAGATTCATTGTATTTGCTGCGCTGGGGCATGGGTTCGAATCCCACTTCAGTTGATTACCGTGTTTGGATTTTTCCGAGTTTTTCCCAACCGTAAAGCGAATATCAGGTAATTCTTTAACACACCATCTTGCTATCACTAATCCTATCGAAACTAGATGTCCAAACAGTTGATGCAGCTTTAAGTAACAGATAAAATCAACCTCTATACCTGTCTTTTTGAAAGATGGGACATTACAGGAGCGTTGTGATCGGGAAAACTGAATGTCGCATAGTGTGATAGGCCTGTTGGTATGGTAACAACGATTGAGTTGCCAAACTTACCGTTCCCACGTGGCGAGTGATTAATAGCTCTCTTGGCGGCATTTATTGTGGACACAATGTTAGCATTGGTACGTTTCGTCTTTGATTCCATGTCTATTTTTGTATTGTTTTCTTACTTTCGCGTCAATTGTCAAGGAATGTCTTAACGTCAGCCATTTTAACGTCAATTGCTAGCTTCCATCAGCTGGCAGCGTGGCAGTTCATATTGGCATCATAGCGCTGTAGTTCCAAGCTCGGCCGCTTAACTGTCATGTCCCATCTTTCAAAAAAACAAGTATAGTTTCTAAGTGGACAATCGATCTGCTTCAGTCTCAGTTTAACTAATAGGTATAGAGTTTTCAATCATTTAACGTCAATGTTTCAACATTTCCCCAAGCTCGTAGCTCAACTCATTGCCGACCCTCACTGTCATAGCATGCCATCGTCTCCGTTATTCCCTAGAAACTCAGAATGAAGAGCAATGCTTTGTTAGGGCATTACCTCTCCATGGCAGTGTGTCAGGTTCCGTAACGGCGCTCCATGTCCATTCGTGCGTGCAGAGTGCATATAAGCTATGAAATTCATGAAACTATTGTTATTTACAAGTTCACACCAGCATTATCGAACTGTTAGCCGAAGATCCATGTCCAAACACAACGAGGTCAATAAAACATTAATGCTAGGAGGATGACGCATATTTTATTGTTGTACAGTAGGTCTACACTTACAAATTTTGTAACAATTCAGTCCTTTTATCATTTTGCGAATTACACTTCAATTTTCTTGAACTATATTAATAGTTTATAATATAATAATCAGGAGCGAAAAACAGCGGAGGAGAAGGTTGTAGATTCTATATATCCAGTGGCCATGAGACCCATACGGGGCCATACAGCAAACGGGAACCTACAATTTTTTAAAGAATCGTATGGGGAAGAGAAAATTTTGTTAATATGGTACCATACGGCGTATGGGTGCCTATGTTTTCTACACGGATATACTGACCTTAGATAATCTTTTGCTGTTCCTAATACAGTAGGCCTATATCTTCTTTAAAGTCCATAAACATAAATTATCCACTTCTACAGCGCTGGAATCTAGAACCACATGCAGTATAAAGACAAATGTGCATCCACTGTGAGAGCGTCATGGGATCTTCAAATCTGGTTTGTTTTACAATAAAAATGTAAAGCAAAACAATTTCTTTACCTCTTCTTTAACACAAAAAGTTCATTAAATGACGGTCAGAGGAATACAGAGAGGAGAGTACAATATAGATCTATTTCAAGGGAAAAAATAAGGGTTGTGACGTATGGTCAAGAAAAGAATTACCATTACAGCAGTATACCCACCCTGTTCACCTTGACTTTAATGGAAGTAAATACTTAGCCTATTCACTTTGCATGCTTGTCAGTTGTCTTATGTCAGTGGCGAGCTTGCTTCATATTGATATTCATGTTATTTTATTTTATTTTGGTCGAGTAAAGTAAATTATATTACTGAACTGTTAAATGAATATTTATTACATACCACGAACAATTATTTACCTAACATTAACTAAATTACAGCTTTAATGTTGTATGAAATGTAACAGTCTTTCATGTTTGTTGTTAAAAATAAAGAAAGAAGGATTTCAAATAAATAAATAAACAAACAAACAAATACATATATAAACAATTAGTTAAATGAATGATTAAATAAATATATAAATAAATAAATGAGTAAATGAGTGAATAAGTGAATAAATAAATAAATAAACAATTAGATGGATAGGTAGGTAGATAGACAGATAGACAGATTAAATAAATAAATAAGTAAACAATTAGATGGATAGGTAGACAGACAGCCAGACAGACAGACAGACAGATAGACAGACAGATTAAATAAACAAATAAATAAATAAATAAATAAATAAATAAATAAATAAATAAATAAATAAGTGAATAATGGAGACGTATGTTACACTTCAAATTAACCACAGTGTAAACTTCGTGTAAATTTGGACTAAAGATAAATAAATAAATACATATATAAATAACTATATAAATAAATAAGTAAATACGTAAATAAATACATAAATAAATACGTAAATAAATAAGTACATAAATAAATAAGTTAGTGAGTAAATATATAAATAAATAAGTAAACAATTAGATGGATAGGTAGACAGACAGCCAGACAGACAGATAGATAGACAGACAGATTAAATAAATAAATAAATAAATAAATAAATAAATAAATAAATAAATAAATAAATAAATAAATAAATAAATAAGTGAATAATGGAGACATATGTTACACTTCAAGTTAACCACAGTGTGAACTTCGTTGTAAATTTGGACTAAAAATAAATAAATAAATACATTATATAAATAACTATATAAATAAATAAATACGTAAATAGATACATAAATAAATAAATAAGTACACAAATAAATTAGTAAATAAGTTAGTAAGTAAATATATAAATAAATAAATAAATTTATAAATAAATAAATAAATTAATAAACAAGTAAATAAATAAATAAATAAATAAATAAATAAATAAATAAATAAGTGAATAATGGAGACATATGTTACACTTCAAGTTAACCACAGTGTGAACTTCGTTGTAAATTTGGACTAAAAATAAATAAATAAATACATTATATAAATAACTATATAAATAAATACGTAAATAGATACATAAATAAATAAATAAGTACACAAATAAATTAGTAAATAAGTTAGTAAGTAAATATATAAATAAATAAATAAATTTATAAATAAACAAATTAATTAATAAACAAATAAGTAAATAAATAAATGAATAAATAAAAGTGGAACGGAGACGAAACGAATACAAAGGAAAAAGATAGAGGATTTAACGAAATCCCAATGATTGCGTGTAACGTCTATACAGGAATTAGGGTTATAGAATTAGGATTAATAAATTCGGCAATGTATGCAATGGAGGGGAAAAGGAACTGGCCACCCTACCCCATTATCCCTTGGCATAGTTGCCTCGTAAGTGGTGCCTTCTTGGTATCACTTTTGAAGTTCAGACCTGTCTTCGAACAGTTGACTAACCAACAACCAAACACAATTTGCTATAAGATTAAAGTGTGGCTAATGAACGGAATGAATTAAGCTATGAATAAGTCAAACCTCCATGGAATAATGCATTAAAATAGAATGTACCGTACTACTGTATTAAGAAGACAAGTAAAGAACTGTTGTGGATGACCAACAATAAAATTAGTAATTTAGCAGGCATATTGTATTTAATAACATGAAAATATCCCGTAAACATTTCCATTGTTACTTATCCATCTGTATATGAGTAGGCTAATGCCAAATTGTTATTAATTTTCTATAGTTATGCATGTGCACGCGACGCATCCATGCCAAAGCACAACTCAATAACATTATTTTTTAAATATATTGAAGACCCCACCCCATGGATTATAATAAACTCTGCCAAATAGGTTAGGTATATTAGCGGACTTCCCTTGTGTATAGGAATGGACTCTTCATATTGTCGGGCTTATAGAATATGATATAAGCATTTCCATGGCAACGCCAGTGCATTTTCGTCCCAGAAAATCCCTTCATTTTTTTTATTAGTGCGGGTCTAATATAAAAGTTGTGCGTTAAAAGACTACGAAAGGCTGCAGAAGAAAGAAGGATGGGAAATGTTTTTTTAGTAAGTTATTTTACGACGCTTTATTAACAGCTTAGGTTATTTAGCGTCTGAATGAGATGAAGGTGATAATGCCGGTGAAATGAATCCGGGGTCCAACACCGAAAGTTACCCAGCATTTGCTCATATTGGGTTGAGGGAAAACCCCGGAAAAATACCTCAACCAGGTAACTTGCCCCGACCGGGAATCGAACCCGGGCCACCTGGTTTCGCGGCCAGACGCGCTAACCGTTACTCCACAAGTGTGGACGATGGGAAGTTAAGAGAAAGGAAAAGAAATAAGGGAAGGAAATGAAAGGAAATAACATTACATACCTATATGGTAATGGTACGGATTACAGTTGAAATGCTACGACCAAGACATGCGCAATTATGTCACTCACATGGGTGCAATATGGTACCTTCAAATTTTAATGTGGGTGAGAAATAGTCTGTAAATTTCATTCAGAGCCTTCCCATTCAGGGATAATGAACCTTTGCTTGTCATAAATTTACTAGATGAGTCTGCTAGCTTTTAGTTCCATTTGAAGGATTTGAACTTTTATGGCAAGATCATTAATAACGAGGCACATTCGATGTTATTCAATTGTAGAATATCGTAACTTAATACTCTAGCAGAAAGGTGAAAATAGTTTTATAACGGAAATGAGAATAAGAGAAAATTACTTTAAGATTCGAGCATATAAGTTGAAAAAGGTGTTTGCAAACATAATAAATTCGTATGTCTAACATCTTGGAAACTTGCTGGTGCGTCTGTCTCTAGATTTCTCTTGGTTGACACGACGTAAAATTCCTCGTGGTAGTTCACCTCTGACCCACAGGTTCATGTCCTCTATGATTACTTCAAGAGCGAAAACTTTTGGTACAACCGCTCTTCATCTGCAGCGTGTAGTTGGGGACATTGACTTTCCGAACACTTTGCAAGTCACTCTTGGCAAATTTGACAGTCAGTGGGTAATAATGGTTGTCATATCATCCGTTAGCTCATTGACAGTGACATAACTTGTTGGAGAGAGACCTTTCCATTCAGCCAGTTGTGACCTCCAATTACTTGTTGATGTTACAACAATTGGCGTATGGCAGAACGAATTGTATACCAAATTGAGAAGACATTAAACTGTTTATAAGCTCTTTTTACAGGTATTGTGTATATGTCTGTCTATTTTATTATAATTGCAGAATTACTTCTTTATCGTAACTGATTAGTGACTTGTAAATGACTCAAGGTTTCCTTGATACGAAATAAAGGCTTGTTTATGAAAGCTATAAGAAAATAACTTAACGTGTACTTGTTAAAATGGTAGAAGAAAAGTGTATTTTAAAGAGGGAATAATTCGAAATAAATGACTTTAGTAGAAGTGTAAGAATACTTCACAGAAGCTGAAGTAGAAGAATACTTGGAAGGAGCAGCAGTATAACAGTCAGAGGGAGGATAAATGGAATACTATACGGAGCAAAAGTACACGATTTAAAAGAGAAAGTAGAAGACTTAGAAGGAATCAAAATACGACAGATTTAGAGAAAGCGGAAGTAGATGACTTAGGTGAAGAGGAGCGGAAGTAGATTACTTAGAAGGAGCTGAAGCAGATGACTTATAAGGCGTTGACTTAGATCAGCGTTTCTCGGACCACCTGTGGTCCTCAAGGTCTGCCCTTGTGGTCCTTCAAAAAAGACAGAAGAAAACATAATATTCAAATGAATTGGGTATCACATTATAGCTTAAAATCTCAGAGTTTGAAAATGAACATGGCAATCGAATTTCACTTTTTCTCCCAGTACTGACATTTTATGAAATTTATTATCCTACCCGTCTCTTGACTTCCCACTCTACTATCATCAACAAAAGAGGGATTTAAAGCATCTTTTCCCTGCACATCTGGCACCGCGCCGGTAACCCAACCAGGGATCACCCGAATTCATAATAGAGGACCAAAGTACCGAACCTTAATTCAATTTTAAAATATAAGTATATTGGTATTAAAATATGCTACGAAAATGATAAATTTGCTTCCGAAGGGAACATGAGTAAGGTGGTCCGCGGAACTGTTGTGACTTTAAAAAGTGGTCCCCACTTCAAAAAAGTTTGAGAAACGCTGACTTTGATGACTTATAATGAGCGGAAGTACAGTAGATGACTTAGGAGCGGAAGTAGAAGACTTAGGAGCGAAAGTAGATGACTCAGGAACGGAAATAGATGTTTAGGAGCTGAAATAGATGACTTAGGAGCAGAAGTAGATGACTTAGAAGCTGAAGAAGATGAATTATGAGCGGAAGTAGATGACTTAGGAGCGGAAGTAGATGGCTTAGGAGCGGAAGTAAATGATTAGGAACGGAAGTAGATGATTTAGAAAGAGTTGAAGTAGATGACTTCCAAGGAGCTGACGTAGGTAACTTATAAGGAGTTAATGTAGATTACATATAAGGAGTTGACGTAGATGACTTATAAGCAGCTGAAGTAGGTGATTTATAAGGAGCTGACGTAGATGACTTATAAGGAGCTGAAGTAGGTGATTTATAAGGAGCTGACGTAGATGAATTATAAGGAGCTGAAGTAGGTGATTTATAAGGAGCTGACGTAGATGACTTATAAGGAGCTGAAGTAGGTGATTTATAAGGAGCTGACGTAGATGACTTATAAGGAGCTGAAGTAGGTGATTTATAAGGAGCTGACGTAGATGACTTATAAGCAGCTGAAGTAGGTGATTTATAAGGAGCTGACGTAGATGACTTATAAGGAGCTGAAGTAGGTGATTTATAAGGAGCTGACGTAGATGACTTATAAGGAGCTGAAGTAGGTGATTTATAAGGAGCTGACGTAGATGACTTATAAGGAGCTGACGTAGATGACTTATAAGGAGCTGAAGTAGGTGATTTATAAGGAGCTGACGTAGATGACTTATAAGGAGCTGAAGTAGGTGATTTATAAGGAGCTGACGTAGATGACTTATAAGGAGCTGAAGTAGGTGATTTATAAGGAGCTGACGTAGATGACTTATAAGGAGCTGAAGTAGGTGATTTATAAGGAGCTGACGTAGATGACTTATAAGGAGCTGAAGTAGGTGATTTATAAGGAGCTGACGTAGATGACTTATAAGCAGCTGAAGTAGGTGATTTATAAGGAGCTGACGTAGATGACTTATAAGGAGCTGAAGTAGGTGATTTATAAGGAGCTGACGTAGATGACTTATAAGGAGCTGAAGTAGGTGATTTATAAGGAGCTGACGTAGATGACTTATAAGGAGCTGAAGTAGGTGATTTATAAGGAGCTGACGTAGATGACTTATAAGCAGCTGAAGTAGGTGATTTATAAGGAGCTGACGTAGATGACTTATAAGGAGCTGAAGTAGGTGATTTATAAGGAGCTGACGTAGATGACTTATAAGGAGCTGAAGTAGGTGATTTATAAGGAGCTGACGTAGATGACTTATAAGGAGCTGAAGTAGGTGATTTATAAGGAGCTGACGTAGATGACTTATAAGGAGCTGAAGTAGGTGATTTATAAGGAGCTGACGTAGATGACTTATAAGGAGCTGAAGTAGGTGACTTGTAAGGAGCTGACGTAGATGGTGACTTATAAGGAGCAGCAGCAGATGACTTATAGGAAATAGTTGAATTAGATGAAGCGGAAATAGATGATTTAGAAGAAGCGAGAGTAAATGACTTAGGAGAAGCTGAAGTAGATAACTTAGAGGGAACGAAATTAGATGATTTGGAGAAGTAGATGATTTAGAGGGAGCGGAAGTAGAAGACTTAGAAGCGGAAGTATAAAACTTAGAAGGAGCAGATGTACAATACTTAGAAGGAGAATTATAATAAAATTTAATAGCAGGAGTAGGCTTATAAGTAAAAAGGCCAGAGGACTCAGTAGAATGATCAGAAATAGAAATACGTACATTTAGTAAAAAGGAACAAAAGTATGAGCAGACACAGAGGATATAGCTGTTGTAGAAAGAGGGGACAAGAGCAGAAGAACGCTTAAAAGTAGCAAATGATAATTCATAAGGAACAGAAACAGAAAACTTCGAATAAGGAGCAGACGTAGAGACGTTCTTAGTAAAAGCAGAAATAAAGAGTTAAAAGGACGCATATTAGAGGACGTAATATTATGAACAGAAGAGAAAGAAAATTGCGGAATGAGAAGTATACAATTACTTAGAACAAGATGTAGAAGTAAACTGAATGCTTAGATCAAGAAGCAGTGTTCGTACGTTAGAGAGTAGGTTGGAACTTGGAATTAGAAGACTAACTGGATGATGTGGAAGGAAAAAATGGAATAATACGATAACAAGTTCATCAGGTTTGTTACATGAACTACTTGCATTCTGCTGATTTATTGCAATATTTTTTTCCTTTATTATTAACAACATTTTAAATTAATGCAATAAGAAGTATCGCTACGTTTGCGTATAAGAAAGTAACAGTTAGATGCATATAACGGAGATTTAAGAGCTTTTACCCGGAAGTGAAGCAGAATTACACTAATTAATATTCTGAGTAAGAGCCGCGACTAGCCTGCTGGTCGATAGCCATTAGCGCAGAGCATTGCAAATAGAATACGAGAGAGAGCAAACAAACAGTTGCGACGGATTCGGTGTAGGTGCGTGACTTGAGGTGCGTCTGTTTGCGCATATTTCTGGCACAGAAGAGGTCGTAAAAAGCAATATTTTTATTCTATTCCTTCTCAAAATGATGCTTCTAGGATTGTGTAAACATTAGAACTATCTTTAAAGTTAGTTTTCACAGAAAGAGTGAGCAACTAGTTCCTGTATTATCGAAATTAATGGATTCGGTCAATTTACAAATTATAAAAGGAAAGTATAGCGATGCTCTACAAAGCCGACATCGTGATAATCATAGAAATATGCGGTGCAGAGGACATTAGTCTGTGTTTGACAGAAACAGAGAGAAAATATGTATATATTCATATTACTTACTATCTATCTATCTTACAAATGGCTTTTAAAGAACCCGCAGGTTCATTACCGCCCTCACATAAGCCCGTCATCGGTCTCTAGCCTGTGCAAGATTAATCCAGGCTCCACCTTCATATTCCACCTCCCTCAAATCCATTTTAATATTATTCTCCCATCTACGTTTTCAGCGCTCCTAATATACAAGCTCTACGTCTTGGCTTCCCCAAAGGTATTCTTCCTCCGGCTTTCCAACTAACATTCTATATGCGTTTCTGGATTCGCCCGTACGTGCTAAATGTCCTACCCATCTCAAACGTCTGAATTTAATGTTCCTAATTATGTCAGGTGATGAATACAATGCGTGCAGTTCTGTGTTGTGTAACTTTCTTCACTCTCCTTAACTTCACTCTCCTCTTAGCACTAAATATGTTCCTAAAAACCTTATTCTCAAATATCCTTAATCTCTTTTCCTCTCTCAAAGTGAGAGTCCAAGTTTCATAACCACACAGAACAACCGGTAATATAACTGTTTTATAAATTCTAACTTTCAGATTTTTTGACAGCAGACTAGATGACAAAAGCTTCTCAGCCGAATAATAACAGGCATTTCCCATATTTATTCTGCACTTTATTTCCTCTCGAGTGTCATTTGTATTTGTTACTGTTGCTTCAACTGCTGTTGAATTTTTCCACCTCTTCGAAAGATAAATCTATATCTCTAAGGATAACAATATATTCATATTAATACGCGAAAATACAGTTAACAGCTCTACCCAATATCCTTAAGCTTCCGCATAACGTGTATAATTACTTTAAAAACCAATAAACGTAACCCAGACTTTCAGCCTAAATGAACGGAATTACATATTTTCAGATAGCTTTCCTCTGAAATAGTTTGTTTTTTCAATTTCCCACAAATTTACTTTTTCTGACTTACGCTCTTTTTAAAAAAGCCGAATTATTTGTTAGACCACACGGACAAAGTACGGAACTAATGCTTCCACACTACGCCAATAAACTACAAGGTATCCGGAACTGAAGAGTACTGGTCTCCAAATGAATATGAATAAAATTGTCCAGCCGACAAATGAAGGGAATCGATAACCTCTTGAAGGACGAGATTCCAAAACTGACGGAGTTAAGAGTCTTTTTTCGTTTGTCCTAACTTTCAGAATGGATCTCGATACACGCAGCCTCCTATTTAATAATATCAGGATTCTCGCAACAGGAATAAAGCAGAGGACGGCCCGTTACAAACTTAAAGAGATCTCGCTAGCGAGAAATGTGTTGCGAGAAAGAGGCGAAGAGCCTTCCTCCACACACTCAGCGAGTTCTCGCTATCACAGATCACACCTCGCTATGATCATCTATGCACTGCCTTCATGCAGAAAGCATTTTTCTGATTATAGTATCACTCGTTGGGGGAAAAATTACAGGTTATGTATTTACTGTCGTACCTAAATTTATAACCTGTAAGTAAATGTCGTATTTTACAAATTATGTACGAACGCTACTATGTTGAATCTGAATCTTCAGATGATGAGGAAATGGAGTTATAAGAACATATTTTGTTAATGAAAAGAAAAAGTAGGCAAAAATAGGCCTAAAATTAAAGCCAGAAATATCTGGAAATCACATTGTATCTCACGAATAGAAGGGCGAATTTCGGTCTCTAATTTCGATTTGGATGAGGATTAGTTTAGGCGTTATTTCAGGTCGAATAGATCTGTTTTTTTGCCATTCATGATATGATAGAGGATTTTTTGCTATGTTCTGATTAAAATTATGCAAACTGTTAAGACATATAGATACATTATTTCAAATGTTATAATTAATAGGTGTACTATTAAATCTCATCAAAATAAAATATAGCCCTATTTATTTTGAGTTCATACAACATTGGAAGGGTTCAGAACCATAGTGGGCCAAGCGCCACTTACTAAATCCGCAGAAAACAAGGGTTAAAATGAAGTTATTATTATAATTCAATGGAAATATAGCCTATAGCAAGTAATATAAAGCATACACATTAAAACTTTATGATATGTAATTCTTCATTAAACTATGGTATTCACTTAATTTTAACCCTTACTTTCTCCGCTTTTAATAAATGGCGCTTGGCCCACTATTGCTCTGAACACTTCATTTGTCTCCAGATTTCTTCTTTAAGTTTCGTGTTTTTATAGTTTTCATCTCATGTATCATATAAATAGGCCTGTGGGTGACATCGTAGAAGTTCGATAAGTTCTGACTGCAATTATCAGTCATCTTTTCTCATTTTCAATAAAAACAATACAATTCATCGCCACCTGTGGAATTACTTCATCTTTTTCTACATTAAATCGTCATTAAAGAGTATAAATTTCAAACATATTTGATAAATGTGCCAAGAAAATTCGCTGAGCTACCGATTTCAGCGAGAAACTCGCCTCGAACGAGAATCTCTTCCAGTGTGTGGACGTCCGTTTGAATCCTGTTATCAATCTTTGAATTTTCTCGCAACACATTTCTCGCTAGAGAGATATCTTCAAGTGTGTGACGGGCTTAAGAGTGGTGTTCAAAACTCACCATTATGCCGACACTAAGACTTCAAAGGGGCTGTAAATGATCTGTCTTCACGGTACGTGATTTTAGTACCACGGAATCATAACACAGAAAATGCTAACTCTCAATTGGCATTGGTTCACTGGCGAGGAAAAAAGAAAAACCGTAACGAATTTGAAATTGCAACCTAGTGTGCGAGCATGAACCCGATACTTCGAACACAAGGGAAGAATCCTGTAGCCTCTTCGATCGTGAACTATAGGAATAAAAAATTCTCCGTGATGGAATTCTTGCTCCTTGCACATGTGCGCCTCTTCTATTAAAGCCCAGTCATCTTCAATTCAGAACAACTGAACCGTTCACGTTGATGTTTCTGGTTATTACAGTTGCTTGGCAACCAGATTCACTTTTTAGAGTTTAATAATGTGCGATTTTCTAACTGCCTACGTTATTACCAAAGGAAGAAATAATGGTAGAAAAAAGGACAGTCAAGATTTAGTCTTCAAAAGTTCACGCATGGCAGAAAATCACATTAACAGGTGTATTACTATTCATAGCTTTTGCGGACTCTGAACCCACAACTGTGGCGTTCATGTCAAACGGCTTCGAACAACAATTTAATAAACACACAAATGGTAGAACCATTGAGGACAAAAACAATTCTTCTTCTTCGTTCCGAGATTAGATAATATCACCTGTTCTGATCTGTATGAATTATCAATAAATAATTAATTATATCTTGTGTGGCCTTTCTATGTCCCTTCTCTATTTATTTGTGTATTTCTTAAAAAATTGGAGATTTATCCTTCGAAGAGGTGGAAAAAGTTCAAATATCTTGGAGCAACAGTAACAAATATAAATGACACTCGGGAGGAAATTAAACGTAGAATAAATATGGGAAATGCGTGTTATTATTCGGTTGAGAAGCTTTTGTCATCCAGTCTGCTGTCAAAAAGTTTGAAAGTTAGGATTTATAAAACAGTTATATTACCGGTTGTTCTGTATGGTTGTGAAACTTGGAATCTCACTTTGAGAGAAGAACAGAGATTAAGGGTGTTTGAGAATAAGATTCTTAGGAAAATATTTAGGGCTAAGAGGGATGAAGTTACAGGAGACTGGAAAAAGTTACACAACGTAGAACTGCACGCATTGTATTCTTCACCTGACATAATTAGGAACATTAAATCCAGACGTTTGAGATGAGCAGGGCATATAGCACGTATGGGCGAATCCAGAAATGCATATAGAGTGTTAGTTGGGAGACGGGTGAGAAAAAGACCTTTGGGGAGGCCGAGATGTAGATGGGAGGATAATATTGAAAATGAATTTGTGGGAGGTGACATATGATGAACGAGTGTGAATTAATCTTGCACAGGATAGGGACCGATGGCGGGCTTATGTGAGGGCGGCAATGAACCTGCGGGTTCCTTAAAAGGCATTTGTAAGTAAGTAAGTAAGTATATATTTAACGATACTAATTTTATTCGTTTACATATATTAAATTTTATTCATTTCAGAATTTATTTCATTATCAACTCTATTACGACAGTCAGTAAGTTACAAATCGAAGTAATGCTGCTCTACATTTTTTAATGAGGTGCCTGAAGCTATAACCTCTAAATGGCAGTATCATCCAGGTGTTAAGATGATTAATGTGCGCAACGCCATTCCTTCCAGTGCATCCTTCAATAGGCACTTTTTTCTTAGTCAGTGACCCAGCCAATTTCTTTTCCTCTTCATGATCAGTTCCAGCATTAATCAGATCCAACTCTCAACAGGATATATGGTAGTTTTATCTTCCTTCCTATGGACTGGATCTATTGTATCCCTTTTATTTTGTTTGTCTCGCATTAAGAGATGTCTCTATTCCACAATGTTCATTAATAAAGAACATTTATATGTTAAAAATAAAAATCATATATGAGAAAAAATTATGTTTTAGGAAAGCTCACAGTCTAAGTCAGGAGGGCTCGGCACTAAGAGCGGATTCTACTCTCTCACGGGGAGCCATATGAGGGGTTCACAACCAGAGTGGACCAAGTCCATCTGGAATAATTCTGACATATTGAGTCTTAAAGTTCCTGGCTCACGCTTAGCAACCTTCACCTTCCATAGGAAATGCTGCCCTCTGCGGAGTAACAAATGAGTTATGGACTTTGTTATGGCAATGAATAAATCTAAGTTTTCTTCATCCGAGATTGTATTAATCCACAAACTGATCACTGGTGGACTTGGTCCACTCTGGTTGTGAGGCCCTCATATGACTTCTCTTCAACCCCTTTCTTTCCCGCCGAACACCGCGCAGCGTTGACGTCGTTACGGATGAACATTAATCGTCCCCGTTTAGAGTTTGGATTCGCTACCGGTGTCCAGCCCTGGTCTCAGCAGTCTATTTGACAACCGGGTTTTGAAATTATTAAATGTCTCACAGCCCATTAATGTATCAGGTAGGGAGTTCCAGACGAGAAATTGAAACTGTGAATGATGAAAAGTACCGGGAAGTGTTATGATGAGGTATACTCAATGTACCGGTGATCTGAGATCGAGTATTTAGGTTATGGTTGGAGCATAAATACACAAGACGAGACGACAGATAACTTGGGGCTGAGGTGCGCAGAATTTGAAATAGAAGAGAAAGACAGTGTAAAGTTCTGCGATCGTTGAGCGGGTTCCAAGATAAGGATTCGAAAAATGGTGAAATATGATTGTATCGTCGGACACTGCACATATATTATGAACACGTTGTAATTTGTTCTAGAGTTCGGTGCTTAAGTCAGTGAAAAACACGTCACAATAGTCAAAGTGCGGCATTACGAATGTTTGAATTAATGTTGCATCAGTGACGCGGGAAAGAAATGCTTGAACCGGCTTAACACATGATGAGGAGTTACGATGTTTGTGAAAGGTTTTTGCCTCAAAACAATCACAGACTAAGAATGGAACTGGACAAAATCCATCTATTATAGTGATCCATTGTGAATGAATCAGAAATTATTGAATAAATAAGAAATAAACAAACCTGAGATTGTGGATGTTAAAATCAGTTGTTTAACAACTGTATATAAATTACACGGTTATGTAGCATCAATGGATTTGGTGGCAGCGAAATACAAAGTGGACCAAAAATGGGTGATTTAAAATCTTGGCTTCTTCCAGCTAAGCTCGAATGAATTCGACTGCGAACATTCTCGTTGTGTTTGGTGCCATTTAATCAGAATCTATAATAAGAGTGATGCCCAAGTGCTTGAAAAGCATAGTCTAGTCTAGAGTCATCCTTCATCACAAGATATCGAAATAGCCTACTCAAACAAGGATTTCGTCATGAAGTGTCTCAATTCCCCATGGAGATGTGTCGTGTGATGAGTTCTTACGGTCGATATTCCATGAATGTGTGTAGCTAAATAGAGGCCATCTTAGGAGCGTGGTTTTAAATTTAAAAGCTTGAGAATTTTTTTTTTTTTACATAGAAAGCAAATTGTCTGTTAGGTTATGTACAGTAAGGTCCGAAAGTCTTGCACCCTCCCCTCACTTGTATGTTGATGTGCATCCGTTTTGAACATGTCATAGCAGATGTGTGACAATGGTTGATACTTTACGTTTCAGCTTGTTTAGTGACCCAGAACATCAGTGTGGGCGCCATCGTTGTCGCGGCCCAAAATGATGCGGCGCCATGTTCTGTGTGAAATTTTCCGCAGCAAAGGCGGTGTGGTTTCCCTTTGGGGAATAATTAAGCAGCATGTCTGGAAACATGGATACCAGACAATTGAAAATTTGAAGCAAGCTGTTAGGGAGGCATTCAGGGAAATCACACCGCCTTTGCTGCGGAAAATTTCACACAGGACATGGCGCCGCATCATTTTGTGCCGCGAAAATGATGGTCCCATACTGATGTTCTGGATTACTAAACAAGCTGGAGCGTAAAGTATCAACGATTGTCACATATCTATGACATGTTCAAAATGGATGACATCAACATACAAACAAGGCGGAGGGGGGGGGGGAGAGTGACAAGACTTTCGGACCTGACTGTAGGCTTATATTAATTGTAACTAAACATTTTTAACAGTAAGACACATATCAGAAACAAAACTCAAGAATTTAAAATCGCCCGTTTTTTAAATCTATCTTGTAGTAATTTTCCGAGATAACCATGCGATTACCTATAATTCGCCTTACACTTGGAGAACACCTCGGAAAAAATTCAAGAGAAATTTTAACCCACGCTCGACAACAGCCTCAGGGTACGATGCCAGCTCGCTATCCTAGAGAACGCCGGTAGCTAACCAGAAATACATCATCATCATTCATCATCATTATCACCATCACCATCATACTCTTCAGTTCAAGAACTGAACTTTGTGACCCATTCTCCCTTGTTGTTCCGATTAAATATTCACAAATAAAGGCTTTCCCTACTATAATAAAGAATACTGTACTCGCAAATAATGACGTAGTACTTGGATAATTACACTCTGTGTGAAAATGTAAAGGACCCCACTCTGGATTCCTTCTTAGCTAGCTGACTTGCACAGTTTCCTTGGCAACGATTCCGACCTCCTAGTTAAGACACCGTTATAACTCGGTCTGTTCTATCCGCTGTCTGATATAATCGCGCCCAAATTCGGTTTCACGCTTCGCTTCGTTGCAACTATTCACTCTTATAGGTTACGTACATACCAATAAGCCAGTGGCGGATTCCAGGCATTCCAGATTCCGCAGAACCTGAGAACATGGTAATCCATGTTTTGTATGCGAATTGTTTCAGTAAGTGAAATATCCATGAACCGACTCTGACTTAACTTGGTACTTACTTACAAATGGCTTTTAAGGAACTCGAAGGTTCATTGCCGCCCTCACATAAGACCGCCATCGGTCCCTATCCTGTGCATGATTAATCCACTCTCTTTCATCATATCCCACCTTCCTCAAATCCATTTTAATATTATCCTCTCATCTATGTCTCGGCCTCCCCAAAGGTCTTTTTCCCTCCGATCTCCCAACTAACACTCTATATGCATTTCTGGATTCGCCCATACGTGCTATATGCCCTGCCCATCTCAAACGTCTGGATTTAATGTTCCTAATTATGTCATGTGAAGAATACAATGCCTACAGTTCTGCGTTGTGTAACTTTCTCCATTCTCCTGTAACTTCATCTCTCTTAGCCCCAAATATTTTTCCTAAGAACCTTATTCTCAAACACCCTTAACCTCAGTTCCTCTCTCAAAGTGAGAGTCCAAGTTTCACACCCATACAGAACAACCGGTAATATAATTGTTTTATAAATTGTAACTTTCAGATTCTTCGACAGCAAACTAGATGACAAAAGCTTCTCAACCGAATAATAACACGCGTTTTCCATATTTATTCTGCGTTGAATTTCCTCCCGAGTGTCATTTATATTTGTTACTTTGCTCCAAGATATTTTAATTTTTCAACCTCTTCGAAGGATAAATCTCCAATATTTATGTTTCCATTTCGGACAATATTCTGGTTACGAGACATAATCATGTACTTAGTCTTTTCGGGATTTACTTCCAAACCTATCGCTTTGCTCGCTTCAAGTGAAATTCCCGTGTTTTCCCTAACCGTTTGTAAATTTTAACTTGGTACGCATTAAGTATTAGTCATTACCTCGAAGTCTGTTGCTCAGTTCAATAATTTGACTTGGGGAGAAATCGTCATATTCAGCTGAAAATGTTTAGTATAATTTGAAGAACAAAAATATTCAAAAGAGACAGGCCTATACGCTGGATTTTTCCCCCTCGGTAGCAATAAATAAAAGTCAGTTAAGCCGATTTACCTGTTTGTAACGATCGAACGACTACGAAATCTTTCTCGCTCGTATTTGTTGTTGACCTGAAAACAGATTTCTGTTAACGAAATGGAATTAAAGAAATCAATATTATTTTCTTGCCTGCGTTTACCACAATACAGTGGTTTACCATCGTACTCACCAGGAACAGCTTTGTCAAGTACCGTCGAACAGGTGGTATTCCTATAGCAGGGAGGTGATAGGATGAAAGATGAGTAGTGATGATGAAAGGGTAATGTCCGTATTAGTTGATCACCTAAATACCAAGATAGATTCAATCTTCGAAACGTTGCTAATTGAAGGGTTCAGAGCCATAGTGGGCCAAGCGCCATTTATTAAAAACGGAGAAATCAAGGGTTAAAATTAAGTGAATACCATAGTTTAATGAAGTTTGACATATCATTTAGTTTTAATGTGTATACTTTATATTACTTGCTATATGTTTCCATTGAATTATGGTAATAACTTCATTTTAATCCTTGTTTTCCACGGTTTTAGTAAATGGCGCTTGTCCCACTATGGTTCTGAACCCTTCTATTACTTTATCCATTACCGGTAATGGAAAAAGTCCAATCTACAATTCTAAATAATTCAGCATTGCTTTCTTCCTGGTTTAAATTTAAAAAATCCTGATCACTGAGCACAATGGTGCAATGGTTATCATTCCCACCTTTTGTTCGGGATAGTCGATCCCTGAGATCGAACCTCTGACTTGATTAGAAGATAGAAATTACTCATATAGAGATGGATAAACAGTAAAACTTACGAGATATTCTTATGCATTTTGAATTTATTACTTGACTTAATGGAACTTTCAAAATGAACTCAAAAGGAAATAAGTAATGTGCACCCGAAGATTGAGGTACATTTAACAAAGTGGGAAAACAGGTGATCAGTTAGGGCCTTTTTTCCCCACTTGGATAAGAAACTAATTAGTTGTCTTTTATACCACTGAATTCAGAATTACTTATTGTATAACCATGGAAATTTTTATTCCACTCTGAACATTAAAAGCATATTAATTAATTGTAATTATTGTGTATAATTGTATTGTCATTTTATTGTGTATTGTTTATATTGTGTATACCACTGCCACCGGGTGCTTGCCCACTTGCAGTGTAAATAAATACACGTACATATAAATATTGAACTGAACTTTTGTACAGAAATTCTTTAATCGCCGACCTGGTTGGCGAGTTGGTATAGCGCTGGCCTTCTATGCCCAAGGTTGCGGGTTCGATCCCGGGCCAGGTCGATGGCATTAAGTGTGCTTAAATGCGACAGGCTCATGTCAGTAGATTTAGTGGCATGTAAAAGATCTTGCGGGACAAAATTCCGGCACATCCGGCGACGCTGATATAAACTCTGCAGTTGCGAGCGTAGTTAAATAAAACATAACATAACAATTCTTTAATCGCACATGCATCACTAACCGCTCCCCTTAACAATCGAAGTTCACAGACCATACTTGTAGTTCATATCGAAATTGATTCCTAAGCCATTAAAATAACAATAATTCATAGCCTATCAAAATCTTCTCTACTGAAGACAAAATGCCTTCACATGTTTTAGTACACGCTGCTGCATGATGGTTGCCATGGAAATGAGTGCCATTCACGTCTTGCCGTGAGAAACGAAACGTATCGTGACTGGAAGCGCATTATAATCAATATCGTAATAAATCACGTTTGTATTAATTTCATATAAAAACTGACGGACAGACATGCAGCCACAGTGCCCTCAATTCGTGTGTTTATACAGGCCACCACCACTTCTACATATGACTGTAAATCGCAATGTCTATATACAGAGTGTTAAATCAAATTTCGCCACAAGCATAGCTCAGAGATAACAAGCCGGACTCGTGATCCAATAGTGAATTCGTATACCACTCGGACTGATTGTCTGTTTGGATTTTTCGGTAGTGTTCCTCAACCGCGAGGCGAATGTCGGGTAATAATTATGGCGAATTTTTGGTGTCACCTCGACAAAATACTACCTTGTGGTTGATACAGCATTGTTAAATAATATATTAAAGAAAAATATAGCAGGGATGCGTAAAATCTCTATAATTACGTGGAATATCATTAATAATTCTTGATTATATTGGTGAAATCATTTAATTATACCTGTTATTGTTACTATTGCTCCAATAGCTCCCGTTAATGGTCATGGACTTTGATCAACCAAATGAAATGGGGGTTTGCGTGTCTGGGTAGTTCATGTCTGGGTGATTGTACGGGTTTGGATGTTTGTAGGTTATGTGTATTAAATAAATTAAATGTAATTATTTCACATTTCATTTTGGTTTTCAGAAAAATCGATTACAAGATTATAAAATTTATTTAAAATTTTCAATCATACGATATATCATTTTATTGCAAATTAGTATTTGCTAATACACATTACTAAAAGACATGTATGAACGTTTTCGCCTATGCGACATCATCAGATGTTAAAAACAATTAAGTATCGGATGATACAGCATATATAAAATTCTCACAAGAAGCCATTATTATTTTGATTACAACTGTACCGATTCCGTTAACATTTTATTTTACGTAATTCAAACTAATCACGAAGGAAATTCATTACATTTCAATTTGACTGTATAGATATTTTGGATTTGATTTTAAGAAGAACCATTATTTTTTTCTAAAGTTGTTATATAGTATTTCATGCAAATTATTTTCGGAAAAACTGACTCATAGATACTTAATATTAATAAATTTGCTATAGACAAACGACAGTATCTAAAGCTATGTACTTTCGGTGTCAGATACATTAAAAAGAGAAGTTTTTGTGAAAACAAAAACAATTTTTCCTGAGTTTTAACATAAATAAATAAAGCCACCGGCGTAGTTAAATCTGCAGAGGCGTTTGTCTGCTGATCCGGAGCTGTACTCGGGCGTGGGTTCGATTCACGCTTGGGCTGATTACCTTGTTGGGTTCTTTCCGAGGTTCTCACAACCGTAAGGCATATATCAGGTAATCTATGGAGCGTCCTTGGCCTCATCTCGCCAAATGTCATCTCGCTATCACCAATTCCATCGACATTAAATAACATAGTAGTCAATACAGCGTCGTTAAATAATCAGGTTATAAAATAAATAAATAAGTAAATAAATAAGTAAATAAATAAATAAATAAATAAACATATGCATATAAAGGACACCTCGTGAGACCGCAGTGGCGGCTAGTGGATAAGTATAGACGATTACAGTATAAAAATGGAATTTTGAATCTTCGAAGATAGCGACATTTAAAAGATCTAACAAAACTACCATTACGAAGATGAAGGATGGGTGAAGCGGAGAAAACTTCTCTTCGCCACCGGAACTCGAACCTGGGTTTTCAGCTCTCGTGCTGACGCTTTATCCATCAAGCCAACCAGATTCCAGTTCCGATGCCGGATTGAATCCTCACAGTTTAAGCTCCACCTCTTAGTTTCCCTTTAGTGGCCAACCCTCATGCATTGCGTCACAGATGTGTGACAGTGGTACAATGTCCAACACTCTATGTGCAGAGGTGCACTCATTACGAGTGACTAAATGGCCGGGATCCGACGGAATGAGAGGATTCAATCCGGCATCGGAACTGGAATCCGGTGTGGCTTAGTTGATAAAGCTTCAGCATATAAGGCTGAAAACCCGGGTTCGAGTCCCGGTGCCGGAGAGAATTTTTCTCCGCTCCACCCATCCTTCATCATATGATAATGCAGAATTCCTGCATGGAAATATCATACGTACTTCGGTACATCACAATAATACCATTACCAACATTTAGAGTTATTACTTGGAGACTCGGTCAGGGCAACACAATAGAAACTGTTGTCTCATTGCTGGCCTTGCCTCAAGCCACAGCGCTGTATCTACGCTTACTTCTCATGGACCTGGAATGTATCACAGCAACAAAGTTCTTAGTGACGCATTTAATTAGTGTTTGCAAGACTGACATTAAGTTCTGCCTCGCATGATCACAGTTATTACACAGATCACTTGAATCCATGATAATCACGCAGAAATTGTGTCAGCGGGATCGTGTCTCGTGTCTCGGAGAGGGCATGCAGCTCGTGGCTCGCATGGCTGTGTTTTCCATGTCGAAGTTCATTCGGTTTGAATTCGTAAAAACACTGCAGCTCCACACGTATAACAGCGACAACATGCAAGTCAGATGCAAGCAACATGCATTTTATAAACCAGTGATTTACAATTGAATGGCCTGTGAAGTCACAGATCGATGATCTCGATCTCACAAAACGGGCACTTTAAAGTTTGAGAGCCCCGAGACAGATGTCCAAAGAGTAGTGTCAGTCAGTGGCGTAGAATGAAATTTTGAGCAGGGGAAAGCTAACTCAAGTTCTCTTTCATGTATGAGGAAACGTATTGCAAAAATATAGTCTTAAAATAAATAGTAGTCGATGTCAAGTCAGCAGTCCGAAGATTCGTTGGAACCTCATAAGTAACACCAATAAGGCATCACCTCAAATGACAGTAAAATATGATTTCATGGTTTACATATATCTCTAAGAAATAGACAGATGCAGTACGTATAATTTAACATTAGCTCACTCCCTGTCATATTTAGAGAAATCACAATATTAATGGTCAATAGATACAGTGTTAGTAAAATTACATCAATCAACGTTAAAAGCCACCGGCGTAGCTCTGTGGGCTAAAGCGCTTGCCTGCCGATCTGGAGTTGCGTTCGGGCGCGGGTTCGATTCCCGCTTCGGCTGATTACCTGATAGGGTTCTTCCGAGGTTTTCCCCAAACGTAAGGCAAATGTCAGATAATCTATGGCGAATACTCGGCCTCATCTCGACAAATACCATCTTGCTATCACCAATCCCATTGACGCTAAATAACCTCGTAGTTGATACAGCGTCGTTAAATAACCAAGTAAAAAAATCAACGTTAAAATCTTTATCAGAAGATTATTTTTGACTACATAAATTGGTGTCAGGAACTGTTATTTCACCCATTATTTATTATATCAGCCTCAGTGCACACTAATACTTCTACTGAACACAACTCACGAAAGGGATAACTCGGAAGCTAAATTCTTTCCAATGCCAAAGCTAGCTTCTTGCGAACCTTGCGAACAAGGTAGTTTAGTTAGAAAGGGATGGAAAATCTGCGGGATGCGTGAAGAATATGTGAAAGAAACGAGTCTGTGGAGGGGATTAGAAGCTGGTGTGTGCAGGCTTCATGTTTACTGCTGCATCACAAATCATCCTGAGCTGCCGCATCACAACATTTAAGGCGTACATATAAATTGTATTAAAATTAATAAATAATTATGTTCATAAACTGCAGGCTTATTATGGAGTTATTAACTGGGGAAGCTGAGCTTTTTAGCTTACATTGACGCTACGCCACTGGTGTCAGTGAAATGTGGACTGAAACATTTTTCTAATAGCTGTTTTTCGTAACTTGCTATTTCGTTATACAGGGTGTTTCAGAATCCAATACATAACCTGGTCAGGGTAGTTGAAGAGGCCAAAACAAAGAGTTTTTGTCAGGCAACGTAGGGTATACGATTCGTTAAGCCTTGATTTTTAACGACCTAGAATGAGTCCGCGTGAATGCGGCACAACGTGAAACCAATAGTTTGGCGTGTGCGTGGACGCACTGTCATGGTTTTTAATACACCGTCATTCTGTGCATCTCGCTAGGAGTATCATAAAATTCGCGCATTTCGTGTTGACCCACTTGTTGCCATGTTTACTGTTTCTTCAAGAGGAGGAGGAGGATGAAGATATTAATGATAAGATTAGGCCTAGTGGTTTACTGTGTAACTGAAGGTGTCATAAATAATTTCAATTAAAGGATAGGCTACATTTCCAGGCATTTTTCTTGGAAATCCTGTCCTGGTATGAATTTTGCTAACAGGAAAACTACGCACACAATCTGTTAATAATTTCTCTTTAAACTCTAATTTGAAATTCATGATACAAATACGAATACTGCAGGCCTACAATGCAAGAACAATATTTTAGAAAATCTCCAAACTGTTACAAAAGGTATAGCTGTATCAATATTTGTGCTCACGTGCATCAACGTCGGTTAGTGTAATCACCGGTTAAAATTTCCACCGAATCCCTGGTTAAGCATTTTACTATGGCTCAATCTCGGTTAGGACTTAAATAGGAGGTTAACCACAGTAATCTTTAACCGGCCATATTCGAGCGGTTAAAGGAGATAACCTGTGATTAATAGGAAAAGTTAAAACAAAATGGCGGCCACATTCACAGGTGATTATTTCGAAGACGATTATTATTGTACAGTACTTGAATTACTTGGATACAGATGATGGTGAGCGTGAAGTTTCTTTAGTGGAAAGAGAGAATTCTTACGAGGAATTATTAGGTGACAGAAAATTTCAGGAGGGATTTCGTTTATCAAAATCTATATCTAGTATCATTTCTGCTGCAACAAATGGGCCACTTGAATTAACACAGAAACAGTTGTATGTCTTCTGTGGATCGGCTACTTATATTACGATTCTATGTAATTGTTATTTTTCTGTATTTTAAGAGGGAACACTCGAATCTCTCTTTCTATACATCACTAGCTGAACGAAGAGAGGTTATAGATGGATCTTAGGATAATGCAGAGTTCCCTGGATCATACACACATTCGTACTAATCTTCTGCAACCTTTTCCTTTATGGATATTCCATCTTTCTCAAATATAATATATTTAAATATAGTAATTAAGTCTATCCATACTTCAATCTCACATTGAAATACAATCATTCTTGCATTTAATTTTACATTTTGTACGATTTTAACCTAACAGCACTGAAAAATAAAGAAAGGCAACACGCAAACATAATAGCGCCCAAAGGAAAACAAATGAACGCGAAAATATAGGACACGTTCGTTTCGATATAGAGCGGAGTAAGCGCAGTCTTTTTTAGACGTTGACTATTATCTTGTCTGCTGATCCGGAGTTGTACTCGTCTGTGAGTTCGATTCCCTGGTTGGGTTTTTTCCGAGATTTTTCCCAATCGTAAGGCGAATATCAGTTAATCTATGCCGAATCCTCTGCCTCATCTCGCCAAATATATCTTGCTATCATAAATTCCAATGACGCTAAATTAACTAGTAGTTGATAGAGCGTCGTTAACAGACTAAAAAAATTCGGAATTTTTCGTGTTGTAACAGCGGAATATGAGAAAACGCCAGAAACATTTAATTTAACAACGTATAGTCTATAGTCGTGTCTGGTGCGTACGTACTGTATTTTAATGATCACCAAATTTACTTCTCCAATTTTTCCGTCTTTCTACTGAAGCGGTAATCTGTTGCCAAAGCGCGCATATTAGCAAGCACAACGTCATCCTAACATTTTTATACGGTATCCTGCCTCTGCCAATTACGTCGATTAGATATGTCGTTCAGGTTTTGCGTCTTGATCGAGCATTGAAGTCACTCGCGGTCGTGAGTAGGAAGAGGATCCCGGAGCACTGGGTCATCGTCCAACAGTCGAGGTCGCCACGGAAACAATTACTGCATCAGTTGACGCAGGGCGTGTCCCGTTCGTCAACTGTTTTCACGTCACCGAGCTCTGTTACGCATTCTTCATGTTAATCGGTCGTCCTTGGGAGTGACCCCTCTAGCATGTGCGTATGTGTACTAATCGGCATAGGTATTCATATACAAATGACAGTCTGGTGTATCCTACAATACCGATACCGTACTTCCTGATACCAAACTGGGTCGTAACAGCGGGTCACTCTTTCAAAACTGCAGAGGTTATTAAAATAACATAACTGCAATTAGGCCTATTATTATTATTATTATTATTATTATTATTATTATTATTATTACTTACAAATGGCTTTTAGAGAACCCGGAGGTTCATTGCCGCCCTCACAGAAGCCCGCCATCGGTCCCTACCCTAAGCAAGATTAATCCAGTCCCTACCATCATATCCCACCTCCCTCAAATATATTTTAATATCCTCCCATCTACGTCTCGGCTTTCCAAAAGATCTTTTTCCCTCTGGCCTCCCAACTAACACCCTGTATGCATGTTTGGATTCACCGTAAGTGCTACATGTTCTGTCCATCTCAAATGTCTAGATTTAATATCCCTAATTATGTCAGGTGAAGAATACAATGCGTGCAGTGTCAGATTGCGGATAGAGGAGACGGCCCCCAAATGTGGAGGGTAGCTGCCAATATATTGAATAAGCAGTTGCGGACACCCGATAACGGGTAGTCCTCCAGCTTGGAGGTTGGGAAGGGCTAACAACCCATTACCGTAAAAATACAGCTTGTTACGAAACTCCAGCATTATTATTGGATTGGTGCATAAGGTTATAGAGTTTTTCTATACTTTCATTCATTTAACAGAACTATAGTGACACAGATACCATATCAAAGAAAAACGCTACGAAATTGTGCATCAACCCATTATTATTATTATTATTATTATTATTATTATTATTATTATTATTATTCGTGAAAATTTGAAGGAAAAATACTAAAGTGATGAAAGTAATAGTAATGCTGAATTCAATTTTATAGAAAAAATCTGTAAGATATGATACCAAGAAATTAATTAATTAATAGTATTCTGCTCAAGGGCAGTACTTTCACTGCAAACTAGCTTTCTCCAATCTTTCCTATTTTCTGTCCTCCACTTTGTCTCCACATATCATATCATATCATATCATCGTATCATATCATATCATATCATATATCATATCATATCATATCATATCATATCATATCATATCATATCATATCATATCATATCATATCATATCATATATCATATCATATATCATATGATATCATATCATATCATATCTTATATCATATCATATATCATATCATATCATATCATATCATATCATATCATATCATATCATATATCATATATCATATCATATCATATCATATCATATCATATCATATCATATCATATATCATATCATATCATATCATATCATATCATATCATATGTTATGTTATACGAGTCAGTAAGGGCTACCCTCAATGGGGGGCAGTTTTTGTAATAGATAATAAAATTCTAGCTTCAAAAGTGTAACTGCATATGGGTATGAGGCATGAAGACTAACAAAGGGGCAAAAATAGAAACTGTTAGCTCTCGAAATGTACATCTGACGAAGATCTGCTGATATATCCCGCATAGACAGAGTTCGAAATGCAAGGTAAGTTAAATAATGAAGGTAGAAAATTGTCTAGATGTCGTAAGTACGAACAGCTATCCAGGTTTGAACATGTCCATATGATGTCAGATTATTTTCGACTTCCAAAACAAATATTAACTGGCAATCTACAGAAAGAAGAAGACGTGGAAGACCAAGGCACACTTGGATAGAAGATATAATAACTACGTCAGATAGAAACTTACATGATGGAGACTGATTAGATCGTGACATATGGAGATTAGGAATCCGAAAATCGTCATAGAATGAGACAGACCGGATTATGTATATATACGGTATATTAGTAAATGTGGTCAAGAAATACTGCCATTGTTTAAATATAAAGCTTTTGCATATGCGTAAGTTATGTAATTGACATATAATGTTTAGACAATATTATTTTAACTACAGAAACAATAAATTAGTAATGGATCCAATTCTGCATGCTGGAAAATCCCAAATATTCTGAGAAAACATGCCACACAAATTCTTCGTCCGCAACAAATTTTCCGCGCAGCAAATTTTGAGGACTGCGCGTAGATGTGACCAATTTAATTAATATCACGTTTCGAGATTTCAGTTCCACATTAACAAGTACAAAGGATGTTAAACGTCATAAGCACGCTTCATAATATCAAGAGTACTGGTATACAACGAGTTATGTCGTGTTGAACGCCTGGCTTTGCCGCAACCCAACTAGCATCGCGATTGTACAAGTCGCATACCTTAAGGTTCTTGTTTTACCAAGTTCGAGTATACAGACTTAAAACATGTTGTATGCAGCAGGGATACATGAAATAACATAGTTAAATCGGGTAAAGTTTGCAGCAGTCATCACGATGTTCTTCAATTCTTCCTTTCAATGTATGATTTACGGCATTTAATATTTGCACTTTGTATAATTATTAATCACTTACAACGAACATTGAACTACAATTTTTGCTCGCTTTCAGGTGATTATTTATTCCAATATTTTGTGTCTGTACAGTTATTTCATGCAATACTGTTTTTAACTCATCATTTTCACATTCACATTTACTATGCATTTTATCAAAACTTACTGCTTTTCCACACTATTCTTGTCTTTATGCTCATTGTATCACCACAGTCTAGTATATACAGTCGCGAAGCTCAATAAGTAGTAAATATGCAAACATTAGATAGTTGCTCACCACTAGGATAGCTAATATCGCCTCATTACAGGCAATGCAAAATAGTACCGTCACAGTCTATTGTTTCTAGCACCCTCAAAACTCAAGCTTCGTGACTGTATATAGTAGACTGTGGTATCACTATGTTTTTAGACCTGATGATGCCACTAATTGGCGAAAGCGCTTGTCACGATTTTAATTGCATAAGTGACCTAAAGTTATTTATTTCTTTCATTCTTTAGGTTGAATAAGACTGTTATTTGAAGGATTTTATACTTATTTTTATTTATATGCTAACTTGTCAGACCAATATGTCTTTTAAATTTTGGTCACTTATAGTCAAGAACTCTGCTCCTACACTAAACAATTTATTGTGAAAATCTCTACTTTCGCACTAAGTAATCTATTACTGAATGACTTCAAAATGCAAATTTCGGATAAGTGGCCATAACAGCAGCATTAGTGAGTTTTGTCTGTGGACAAATTGTCTGGTAAGATCTCACGTGTAGATAAATTTTATGTTCAATCGATGTTATTAGTGATATGAATTTCCCTCATTTGTACTGGGCCGAAATTGATGTACGGAATACAAATTAATGGTGAAATTACAATACTGTTTGTATACCCACCAACACAACTCGAATTAAATAAGGCTGTAAAGAAAGACTTGAAACAAATATATGTTGCTACTCACCTTTCCCCCAATGAGTGCCTGCACGGTGAGTACTTGAGCTGCTCGGTGGAACTCCAGAACTTCCCCCGGGAGCACATGACCGACGCCAGGGTCGAACCACACGAGGTCACCCTGCAGATACAAGAAATGTACATAATAGAAAAATATGCGTACTAAAACTATTTGTCTTATCTGTTTATCAAACTGTTAGCAACTGCCAGCAATAGCTCTTTACTTAACATGTGAAATAATTTGTTGATTAGAAACGAACACTTCATCTCATTTATAGTATACTTGGGTCCTTGTCGTCCTTGCACAAAACAGTGAAGAGCTTAAGTATGTGTTCACTAAACTCGTAGTTCAATATGACCAAACACTGAGCTCTGCTTATAACTCAATAAACGTTTCCTACCATACAGCAGCATCTTCATTAGCAGTGTCTGGTCATCCAATAAAATATAGTGTTGAAATCTAGCTAATAGAAACATGAAAGCATGCTATGAAAAGCAGAATTGCAATAATGTGAAAGGGAAGGGGTAAGTGACCCATTCTGTTTATTATACAGTGCGTTCGTAGCTCGTCCGGACCGTTCCGCGGCCTTGGACAGGGTGAAGATTGGCGCTCCTGCCGCCAGAGTAGCGCTGTAGCTACCGCTGACGCGCCAGTCAGGTCCGGCCGAGCTACGAACGCACTGTATAATACACATGAAGAGTACGGGGGGAAAACAATGAAAGCCACAATTGTCTTAAGGATGATATCTTCTAATTCAGTATATTACTGCAAAATTTATTTCTGTTCCTAATGAAAAAGTAGGAAAGGATGACTGTATCCGTGGTGGTAATTCTCCTTTATCAGTTTTGATTAGAGAAAACATTAAAGTTTGCAGTAATATACTGAATTAGGTGATGACATCATCCTGATAAGAATTGTGACTTTGATAGTTTTTTTTTTCCTCTGTACTCTTCACATGTACACAATTTGACTTCGTGCAGAGAATCATATTGTACATTTCATATGAGGAACTACTAGCAACAAAATGATTTAGTCATACATCATATCCTATGCTATTCTGCAGAAACTGTGGGGTGATAAAACAGTGCTGGAATAAACATAATATCAGGGGGAAGGAGAGCACTTGGAGAAAAATATTCACAGCTGTTATCTCAACAAGTATTCATTTGTAAACATTAAAACTATAAGCTCGACAGGTACTTAGATTTGCTGTGCTGCATATCTTTACCTAGAAGTATGTGTGGGTGCTATCGCACAAAGGAAATACCAGGAGAAAAAGAAGGAGAACAAGGGGAATGCAAGAAGAACAAGGGGAATGCAAGGAGAACAAAGGGGAAGACAAGAACAATAAGAGTACAAGACGTACAAGAGGAATATAAGGAGAGCAAGCGGAATACAAGGATAGCAAGAGGAAGACAAGGAGAGCAAGAGAAAATAAGGAGAACAAGGGAAATACAGGAATAACAAGAGAAATACAAGACGAAAAAGGGGAAGATAGTAGAATAAGGAATACAAGGAGAACAAGGAAATACAAGGAGAGACGGTTGCACTTCCATGGTAATAAATTTCCAAGCTCCTCCCATACTTAACGAGAAGATATACGTAGTCCTTGGTTACAAATTTTGAACACAAATTCAAAAATATGATGCACCAGCAGAAACGCTGGATTTTTTACTCTAATTATTTTGAGCAGCAAAATCGCCTGCTCAACTTTCTAATTCATTAGAAGGTTAATTGCTGTATTTGGCTCGCGGGCCCTGTTGTGACGTAACGGGACCCTCGCACAGTGCATGACGCGTCACGGTGGAGTTCTGGTCGATAATGAGGCACTCTACACACGCCACTCGTCAATCTGGGACGTTAGGTTGCCAATGACTACCAACACTGTCATTTGTTCGTCTCCTGTCTTTTGTTTCTGTTACGCAAGTCGAAGTCATGGCACTGTAGCTTTTAATTCAGAAATACATGCTTACGTTTCCATAACAACAAACATACAAAACACTAAATGTTTTTTTCTGTTATTTATACTCGTTCTAACGTCTTTGGTCATATCGCGAGTTAATGTTTTGGGTGAAATCCGAAGGCAAATGTTGTTGAGACTGGCTCTATTGTTGTGAAATAGATGGCGTCTGTAGATATGTTACTGATTTTGTGTGAATATGATTTTGGTGATGCTGGTGATATTCAGGGATGTTGTGACCCAAATTTCCTGGCACTTGCCTTACGGTTGAGGGAAAACCCTGTAAAACTTCAACCAGAAAATTCAACCCGACCGGGAATCGAATCCGGGCCCTCTGCGTAATAGACCAGCGTGCTGACCCCTAGACCACAGAGGTGGTCTCTAAGTTATTAGATCCGATATTACGTTTCCCATGTTGCACAACTCTTCCAGGAATAAAAATCATAAGTTGCTATTTCACATATTTTACTGAAAAGTACTATCACGTTCTAAGAACAGTAGTCTGAAGCATGTCTTATTTTTAAAAAGTACCGAAGCACTATAAGGTATATTATTTCAGTTATCACAAAATACCACGAGTGGTGTTCATTCGACGATAAATTCACGAGCTATGTAGCTACAAGTGAATTAACAGCATGAGTGCTATTTGTTTAGACCAGCGTTTCTCAAACTATGGTCCGCCGACCACCTGTGATCCTCGAGGTCTGCCCTTGTGGTCCTTCAAAAAGGACAGAAGAAAAAGTAAAATTCAAACGAATTGCGTAACACACTATAGCTGAAAATCTCAGTTTGGAAATGAAACATGACATCATCTTTCACTTTTACCCCCCGTACTGACATTTTATAAAATTTATTACCCTACCTGTCTACCGAATTCCCACTCTACTCTCTGCAAGAAAAGAGGGATTTAAAGCACTACGAACGTGGTGTTTCTCGCCATCTTTTCCCTACACATCAGCTAATGACATGTGGCTAAGTACATTGACACATCTTTCAGATGTATTCTCAAAACTAAACGAACTAAATCTCTCTCTACAAGGTAATTCTTTGACTGTTCTCAATGCCCATGAGAAAATAGTGTTCGAGAGGAAACTTGGTTTGTGGGTCAGTTCTGTAAAACAGAGGATTTTTTTCACTATTTTCAACCCTAGAGTCTTTTTTTGGTTGAAAATGATTTCGTTATTGAAAAAGAATTATGCAATGACATATGCTCGGATCTCTAATCTCTGAGGTCAGAATTTGAAACTTATTTTCAAGTAAATACGATGAATTTTCATGGGTTCGCGATCCCTTTCATTGCGATACTGAAACTAACAAACTTTCATTGAGTGAAAGAGAACAGTTAATTGAACTCTCGAATGACACCGGACTTAAAATGAAATTCCAAGCGGAAGATATGGTTAATTTCTGGACCTCATCACAAGTGAAAAGAGAATATAGTGAACTTTACAATGGTGCTTTACAGAATATAATTCAGTTTGCTTTTACGTATCTGTGTGAGAAAGGGTTATCACTAACTCTAATAAAAACAAAGTACCGAGATCGACTCTATATATGTGACGATCTCCGATTTAAGTTTACCAGCATACATCCTTAATATAGAACAACTGTGCAAGAATCTGCAGACTTGTCCATCTCATTAATGTGAGTACCAACATTTATTTATTTTGTTTAATTAATAAGTTAAAGATTATCCAAACTCTAATAGCCTTGATTTATTAAAAAACGAAAGTGAATTTTTTCTATTAACATTAACTTAATTAGTTAAAACTAATATAAAATTAAATTAATTTTAATTAATTATATTTTAAAATATAAATATACTGGTATTAAAATATGCTACAAAAATAATAAATTTGTTTTCGAAGAGAACAAGAGTAAGGGGTCCGCGGGACTGTTCTGACTTAAAAAAAGTGGTCCCCACTTCAAAAAAGTTTGAGAAACGCTGGTTTACACTATTTCAAGAATTTAATACACTAGGCATATATGTAAAAAGAAAATAAGTCTTTTAAAAAAATATAAGCACAATAAAAAATTCACCATCTTCCTTCGCATTCATTTTCTTTTCAATGCAAGTGTATCACCCTCGAACGTAGAGTTTGTTCGTGTCCCTTGACATCGTACACCGACAGATAAAAACAGGCTGAATGATCTCGCTCAACAATTATCAAAAAGTTGAAATGACACTTTCGAAAGTTGTTGTCTATTAAATAGTAATGCCAAACATTCGTTAACAATGCGATAATGCCATCGGACAGAAGATAAATAACAATTTGTCTAACCAAAAATATGGATTGCCCAACAAATTAATTTATACAGATTTTAAAGTATTAACTATTGAAGAAATTTATAAATTTAGTTTACTAACTTACTACCACAGAAATCAAATAAAACAAATCTAATCGACATGAATATCGTACTCGAAAACAAAAGTCTACTTTCCTATAATTGAGCCTAAATGTCATACAAGTGCAGCCCTTAAACATGATGCTAGTTTCGGCCCAAGACTTTATAATAAAAATTACAAAAACATTTTTCAAATTTGAAATATTTTAAATTGAACCTTTTAAAAAAGAAATTTATAAAATTATTCATGATATATAATATTAACAAATCTTCCTTTTTTGCTCTTGTGTGTTATTTATTGGTTTGAATTAAGTTAATTACTGTATTTAGTAAACTGTCTTTGAAAATTTTATGTTATATTATTGGCTAAGACCGCACGGTAGTGGCTAGAAACATTTCTGTTTTATAATTTTAATTTGTACTCACTAGCTAGTTAGTTAAAACAAAATAAATAAATACACAATTTAAAATAAAAAAAATATAATAATAAAGAACCTTATTCTCAAACACCCTTAATCTCTGTTCCTCAAAGTAAGAGTCTATACCTTATATACAGGGACATCATTTTATTTTTACTAACATTTCTAATATTAACCTGCCTATACCTTTGCATTAAGAGAACCGGAAACATCGTTTTCTACCCCCTTCCACGACTAGAGTTCGATGATACTGTCGTAAAATACAAAAAAATCATTTTATTAGGTATAGGAGGGAAGAAAAATAGTTCATCCATTTACGTAAACTAAGAAATATCGCGATTTTGAGTTTTATAATTTTCATTAGTTTTTTGTTTAATAAAAATACAGTACAGTATTAATAATAAGTGCTTTTACTCACGAACTGAGCTATCCATCCGGACGTATTCATTATGCAGTGTATATTATACTGTCTACAGCACATTAGTGTACGATATAGGCTAGAGAATGAAGTTAAATTGAAAAATAATCATAATGTAATATTTAAACACATTTTTTAAAATGGCGGCCGTTCATTTCGACACAGACTTCAGTTCTTTTGTGCATATTATCGCATTATAGACTATTGTACCTAATTCCAATTACCAGTTTCGTCCTTCGAACTAGTAACTCATGTTGAAATAATTCTGTACCTACTCTATAAAAAAAAGTACTTTATGTACTGTAAATTCAATCTTCACTTCTGCCCGATCCGAAAAGATAAAATTACTCAGACATGCCATCTACTGTCCGTCCAAATGGTTTTGTCGCAGGGTCGTAGAAAGAGGGGAAATCACGTGACAGTTAATTACTTAACGAGACCCTTTTATTTAAGTTATTTTAAACAGTTGTATAATATTACTTAGAAGTCCAATTTTTAACAAATTAATGTTTTCAGAAAAGAGCTAAGACAGCCCAACCACTAGCCTTTGCAGAGGGGGGAGCAGAAGCGGGTGGGGGAAGCCGGGATGCGACGTAGGCAAACGGACGACAGTACCTGTGCGAAAATATGATTCAATATTGAAAGCTCTTTCGTCACTGGAAAACGTGAACATATTTCTGGAACATACTATACTCACTAACTCGGTAATGTTTACTATGACCGTAAGGCGACTTTGACTACATTGGAAGTTTACTAGTAGAGAGGGTGGGAGTGAAGTACATTCAAAAACTCAGGTACAATAAAAATTGAAGTAAAAATAAAATGATGTCCCTATATAAACTGAAAAATCAATACTTCATTTCTACCCCGTAACAGGAATACGTTCAAACTATGAACTTAAAATATATATAAGCCATCGACACAAAACCGCAGGAAGATCATAAATATAGAACAAATTACTTATAATCATTCAAAACAAGCAATATTTTAACTTCGTAAGGCTTTGAGTATCCAATTATTTCCTACACCTCCTCTCAATCGGTCAGCCATTTTTGTTCTGTAAGTCACTACAATTTGATGCCCGTCTTATGATTATAATGTTGTCTTTTACTGATTCTACCAACAAACTGACGGTTAGGTGCGATTATTTGCATACGATAATTCTGTGGTGTTTGGTCAAAACATAACTCTAAAAAAAACCGGTTTTGAGAAACAAGGATTTTTATTTTCACTTTTTCTTTACAAATCAAAATTCTAGTTTACATAGACACGTGAATGAAAATAACATAAGATTAGATGGAGATATCACGGCTATACCAAACGAAAGAGAACTATTTTTATATAGGGCTGCGCTTTCAGCTAGAAAAAAGGTCATTTTTGGAGTTACCATGTTTTGATCAAACACCACAGAATTAAGCGCTGTCCTACACGGCTCTGATTGATTGAAATTCAACGGTTTGTTACACCCCATTGGTGAGTTAATGTTTGAGTGAAATAATCATAGTTAAGACCGCGAGATGTTTTGATTTTACTGGAAAATTTACGATAGGTGAGTAATTTTGTTAATGGAAAACCAAAACCTAAAGTGGTATGTATTTAGACTATTTCCCGATTAGAAGAAATAATTAACAAAAAAGATAACGCTTATTATTACTTACTTACTTTTAAGGAACCCGGAGGTTCATTGTCGCCCTCACATAAGCCCGCCATCGGTCCCTATCCTGAGCAAGATTAACCCAGTCTCTATCATCATATCCCACCTTCCTCAAATCCATTTTAATATTATCTTCCCATCTACGTCTCGGCCTCCCCAAAGGTCTTTTCCCCTCCAGCCTCCCAACTAACACTCTATATGCATTTCTGGATTCGCTCATACGTGCTACATGCCCTGCCCATCTCAAACGTCTGGATTTAACGTTCCTAATTATGTCAGGTGAAGAATACAATGCGTGCAGTTCTGTGTTGTGTAACTTTCTCCATTCTCCTGTAACTTCATCCCTCTTAGCCCCAAATATTTTCCTAAGAACCGTATTCTCAATCAGTCTTAAACTCTGTTTCTCTCTCAAAGTGAGAGTCCAAGTTTCACAACCATAAATAACAACCGGTAATATAACTGTTTTATAAATTCTAACTTTCAGATTTTTTGACAACAGACTGGATGATAAAAGCTTCTCAACCGAATAAAAACACGCATTTCCCATATTTATTCTATATTTAATTTCCTCCCGAGTATCATTTATATTTGTTCCTGTTGCTCCCAGGTATTTGAATTTTTCACCTCTTTAAAGGATAAATTTCCAATTTTTATATTTCCATTTCATACAATATTCTCGTCACGAGACATAATCATATACTTTTTCCTTTTGGGATTTACTTCTAAATCTATTCCTTTACTTGCTTCAAGTAAAATTCCCGTATTTTTCCTAATCGTTTGTCGATTTTCTCCTAGCATATTCATGTCATCCGCATAGGCAAGCAGCTGATGTAACCCGTTCAATTCCAAACCCTCTCTGTTATCCTGGACTTTCCTAATGGCATAATCTAGAGCAAAGTTAAAAAGTAAAGGTGATAGTGCATGTCCTTGCTTTAGCCCACAGTGAATTGGAAACGCATCTGACAGAAATTGACCTATACGAACTCTGCTGTACGTTTCACTGGAACACATTTTAATTAATCGAACTAGTTCCTTGGGAATACCAAATTCAATAAAAATATCATATAAAACTTCTCTCTTAACTGAGTCATATGCCTTTTTGAAATCTATGAATAACTGATGCACTGTACCCTTACAGGGACTGGAATTCTTTACCTGCAGACTTACTAAAGACTTTACCAATAACCAAACATGTATTTAAAAATGTGCTTAAGGACTTTACTAATAGTATATTATGCACTGTTTTGTTACTTGAAGTGTTGTATCAGTGAAGAAGTGTGCTGTGTTAGTGAAGTTCTATAGTTTACTGTATAGTGGTGAAGCAAAGTATTTGAACAGTGAAATGTTTTTTAAGTGTTAGTGAAATCAGGATAGTATCAGTGAAATGTGTCGTAGTTCCAGTGCAGTGAGTGAGTTGACAGCGAAATGAGTGTAGTGCTGAAAGGTACTTTTGCATGTATGAAAATATGTATATACTCGTGAGCAGGGTGCGAATTAAGATTTCTGATGAGGGGGATAGAATCCTAGATAGAGAATAACATACATAAAATTATTATTATCCTCATTCGATACGGCTCAACGCTTGGTCGCACTGAGTTGCTTGTCTTGCATCTTGATCATAATAATAAATATATCCGTGAACAAGCTTGAGATAAGATGTGTAATTCCTAAGTTATTGATTGTTGTCAGCTTGCCGGTGTAGATAATACATCAATATTATTTTCTCTGCTTACTTTGTACTGTACTTTATAAAGTATACTTTAATTAAAACTATTATATTTTGTGAGGAAGATAAAAGTTATCCCTGGCAGGGATATTAATATGAATTTATGAGAGGGGGATAACTTTCCAACAGGGGAGGAAATCCCTCCTGTTAATTCGTACCCTGCTAGTGATTTCAGTTCGAATTTAGATACAAATTAAATTTATTTTAAGTGATCGTGCTTCATTTAATTTTGGATGCTTCTTGTTTAATATTATTACACTATTGCTATTATTATTATTATTATTATTATTATTATTATTATTATTTAATACTTTAGTATTTTTATTAATTTATTATTGATTGTATTTATTATTAATTGTTTTTATTATTAATTGTCATTATTGAGTGTAATTATTTACCACTGCCACTGGGTATATACCCATTTGCAGTGTGAATAAATACATAGGCCTACACATTAGTGAGGTGTAAACTGAATTATCCTTGTATTTAAGAATCCTGTTACAACTGACTGTAAAATTAGAAATTATCCAACGCAAATTCATGTCGTTTTGTTCGTACAGATTCTTGTTCAATGACTCGAGGAGCAGTTCGAGGAAAATTAGTATTTTACAAGTGTCATAATTTACATTCCCGAGTCAAGATCTTGACGCTCTTTTTCTATTCTGTGTCTTTAAAGGTAATATAATCTGTGTGAATAATTTATAAACAGTGCAGGTTTAAATCTTCCATGAAAGGCATGAGAGGTTACACTCTTTCACAACAAGAATTCTAAATTTCTTTCCCTGAAGTCCAGACGCATTAAGGCTAGTAACATAAACTATACAAAGCGAGTAAAAAGTATATAAAATTAGTCGTAGCTTTCCTGTTTTTAGTTTTATGGAGAAACATTATATACAAAAGTTGTAAGGGGCTGAAAAACTTGAATATTTTGAACATATTTTCAAAAACTCTGCTCTTCATTTATAAAGATCGTGCTAATGAGTCAGCTTTTTTTAAAGGGCATCGTGTAGTTATTTTTTTCCATTTTTGGATTCCTCAGGTCTCAAAACGTACGTAACATACAAACATTTTCTTACAAAGCTAAAAAAAACAAGGCAATGATGGCTTAGAATATGGATATGCACAGTTGAAATTTAACTACAAAGAATAAAATTGAAAGAAATAAAATCGTTAAAAAAATTTAACAACGTTATAATTTTGCCATGCGTTGATATCAGTTCGCAGAAGGTGTTCCAAATGACCCTCCATTCACTGCCAAACAATGCGTACCTTAAGTCTAAATTTGAAATTGTTTAGTTTTCAGCAATAATATTCAGTTAATCTGTTGTATCTCATCCCGATCACAGCAAAAAATGCATCAACTATCCCACACTGATAACCTTGCAGTAACTCTGAAACATTAGTTTCATTTTTCACAGCAAATGCATCAACTATCCTACACTGATAACCTTGCAGTAATTCTGACACATTAGTTTCATTTTTCACAGCAAAAAACGCATCAACTATCCCACACTGATAACCTTGCAGTAATTCTGAAACATAAGTTTTATTTTTTACAGCAAATGCATCAACTATCCCACACTGATAACCTTGCAGTAATTCTGAAACATAAGTTTCATTTTTTACAGCAAATGCATCAACTATCCCACACTGATAACCTTGCAGTAATTCTGAAACATTGGTTTCATTTTTGACAATAAATGCAGCAATTATCTCACACTGATAACCTTACAGTAGTTCTAAAATATTAGTTTCATTTTTTACAGCAAACATCAATTATCCCACATTGATAACCTTACAGTAATTCTGAAACATTAGTTTCACTTTCCACAGCGAATATTGAAATTTGATATCGCTGTCAATTTATTAAGGATGTTTAATTCACTACCTAACAATCAAAATGTTTAATGGGTAGAACTTCACTTAGTAGCAACAATCAAAATTATTAAATTACCAGCAACGACTGCATATTGCGTTACTATATGCCACATTACGTGCACACAGTTTCATATTCCCTAACTAATGCGAGTAAATTGCATAATATTCAGATTTTATAACAACTACACGGCTTCTCTAGAACTGATGGAAAAATGAATCCGTGATTCAGTTAAACTAAGAGGAGTATATAATCAACAAGACTAAAGTTACCATATTTAAGTGATAACTAGATCTCCGATGTGTACACCCTTAAAAAACAACTTTTGGGCACCTAAAATAGACTTCATAATTACCAAAATAGGCACTCAAGTACAGTTTTGAGCACCTAAAAATATAATTTGAGGCAGCTAAAAATACGATTTGATGCACTTAAAATGTATTTCTATCCACTCAAACTGCAATACTTATACAAATACAATTAATTAGCGAGTATTAAACATTATTGTATACAGCGACAAAAAAAAAAAAGTAAAAAATTATTGTGTTTAGAAACTTTATTTTTGTGATGTTTTAAATTATGATTAATAGCGAATTCACCGGATTTATTGTTCTATGGTTGCTTTTATATAAGTGTTAATATTACAAATTAATTAATTAATTCATCAATTAATTTACAATTAAGATATTATTCGTAATTGGCACTGCAGTACATAACAAAGATTTTTCTATAAATTCTGTTGTGGAACTTTGTCTTTTCTTAGACAAAAAAAAAAAAAAACAGAAAAAAAATCTTTCCGATGATACCGAAATAATGAATATATATGAAGAGTACACGGGAAAAACAATCAAAGTCACAATTCTCGTAAGGGTGATATCTATCTAATTCAGTATATTACTGCAAACTTTAGTGTTTTTCTTATCAAAACTGGTAAGTGAGAATTATCACCACAGATACATTCATCCTTTCCTACTTTTTCATTGGGTACAGCAATACATTTTGCAGTAATATACTGAATTAGAAGATGATATCACCCTCAAGAGAATTGTGACTGATTGTTTTTCCCCTGGACTCTTCATATTCAAATCTAGAAACATTTACCATGCTGATTTATTGTTATGGTGAAGTAGAAAAAAAAAAAAAAAAAAGGCATATTTGGTTCTAAACCTTAAAATAGGTCACAATGGTCAAAACTGGCATTTTAGGCACATAAAACCTGTTCCAGAAGTTCATGTCTTATATAATAAGTGGAGATACTCAACTATTTTCAGATCATCTCTATAGAAAAGAGAATAAGAATTTAGCCTAAAAACCGAGGTCTAGTGAAAAAACAGTGACATGCATATCAAGGTGCAGAATCTAACAATAAATTTCAACTTACAGACTTCAACAGCGCGTCGTGGCCGCAGGATCGATGTAATGGCTTGAGGACATCTGCCGGAAGTCCAGAGACGTCTTCAGGCTTCAACAAGTAACTGCAGGACCTGGACCGACTTAATACTGTCCTTGTAGTTGTAGTGGTGGACAATATGGACACTGTAGACATAGATATCGCCCTATGTCTGCGTTCGTACCTCGCCGACAACCCTGTAGGTGACTCAGGATGCGCTGTGAAGGACTGAGATGTCCTCCTCCCATCCTCTTCTGAATTATCCTCTTGACTCTGCCCGAAGAGAGTATTCCTCTGCCTACCTCTCATTGTAGCTTGGCGTACAAGCTCTGGTGACCTGAGTTCGTTCCTCGCCTCGTCTCGGAGTCCTCGGTCATGACCATTTGTGTGGACTTCAGCATTATGACCAGAATTTTCAGCTGAATTCTTTCGAACTACGGGTAAAGACGGTGACAGGTTCCTGCTCATCATGTGTTGTCTTTGTTGTGGTTCTGAAGAGCCGTTGCAATATTCTGCCTGTTTTAGAGGGGTTTCTGAAGGCTCTACTATGTCGATCACTTCAAACGTCGGTGGATCAGAGTCTTGCTGTCGGTGCAGAATGATACCCTTTCCGTCATCTTCATCGCTGGAATCCTCGTCGTAAAAATCAAACACTTGTTGTATAGATTCCATAGACGCCGCTCTTCTATGGATTATTATAGGCTTCTGTAATGATTTCATGTCGGTAGCGAGATTTGCGTTCGGCTGGGGAACTGATTTGATCCCTCTGACCTTCCTGAGTTTGTGTGAATGCTGTGCAGAGGGCGTCGGTTGACGAGGGTGTGTCCGTGTGCAACTTCCGGCAGCATCTTCTGTTTTTGTCGCAACAATATGCTGCTGTCTCTTTGGCAACGGTAGTGACTTAGTGCGGGCCCGATTTGCGCCCTCAGGATCGAGAGTGTAGCTGCCTGTATATTTTCGACGACGTTTTTCAACTGCCGCGAGTCTTCTCTTGCCAGCACATCCTGTCGCCAGGTCACACAGATTTGAAACTCGCATTGTGTCCACTGCAACCGATGACGTTATGGACGGCGTGGGTGACGTCACGTTGTAGCTGTTGTTATTTGAAGTCTCTGGAACACCCAGTCTAGATCTGCAATCTCTGCTTCTAGAGCTAGCCACGCTTTGTTCAAGCTCGCTCCAACGTCTTCGAAATTTGAAACCAAATAAGCCGCTGCTGACTTCTAGAAAACTGCTAGATGACTCATAATCCGCCGATGGCGTCCACTGGTACACTTTCTGAATGCTCACCATTTCGAATAATATTAAAGTTTGTGAACTTCACTTACAAATCATAACACATAAGTTTCTCTGCACTAAATTTGAGCAAAACATTCACAGTCTTTTGCTTTATAGTTGAAAATCATAACACAATTGCTGTTAAATCAATGTAAATCACATTATCACGAAAGTATCCACTTTATTTTTAAAAACCACGGCGCAGCTAATAAATTCAAAAGCGGAGTTTGACAATCCAATCTCATACTACCGTCCTAATATTTCAAAGAAACCAAATACATAAAATGCATAACTTATAGTTAGAGATACCTAGTTTTCGCAACACACGGATTCTGGAAATATGATTTTTCAGCTGATAAAAGCAAACATTTATGTTTCAAGTCTTTCCACGTTAAAATATCGTAAGAATTAAACTTACAAAATAACGCGAAATTTTGTGTATACGCAAAATTTTTGTTTCAGCACGAATTTATTCGAAATTAATGTTTTTCAATAGAAATTTCGTTTTCTTTAACGAAATTTTAATTCAAAGTGTCAAAAGATTAATGTTCACGTACATAAATTTTAATTTAATAATGTAAAATCTATTGAAGTACAGAATTTTGAATCTGATATTCAAACCGGATTTCGAGTGACTTTAGTTTTAAATATAATACAGAATATTTTGTGGCGCCTAATAATGTTATTCACACACAGGATGGAAAACTGTTACACACGTAAGTGCCAATGGAAAACTCTAGGTATCATTAAAATGTACAAAGAACTTTAAGATTACCTCGATATTACAAACTCTAGTCTTCGTAAGAATATACAGTGATGCATTTTGCACGAAGAGAGTAAAAAAGTTATATTTTTTTTAATTTGAAATAACGCCGAATATACGTTATTGTACAAAATAACACCAAAATTCACCAAATTTTATACCGAAATTTGATATTTTTATTCACCGTAAAACAAGATACCTAGATAATCTTCATAAATAAAGGTTCTTTTAGTTGCAAGTTTTAGTTTCTTAAATTCTTAGAATGCCCATTATAGTAATAACACTGTTCAACACTTTTGTGCCCATCAATCGATTCACCATTCTGTTTACACAACAATTAATTATCTCGAAAACACTCATCCATATTGTTTTATCCTTCACTGAGTTTATACACCACATGTAGTTCGAATTACGAAGCTCGTAACGTTCACATATGCACGCACATCAGAGAACTGCACTCATGAATACGCATAGTTGAGTAACAATCTCAAAATCAGACCTAGTATGGCGACAGTTGCTGTAGAACTAGTTTCCATTATACAAATGTGTGATCCTGAGAGCATCATTGCATCCGCTTAGACATACGTAGGAATGCGGTACACTTACATATCAGGCCAAACACAGCAACAATGTGCATTATTATGCAATACAAAACTACAACAGTCCTAGTTGGCAACGAGCCTTCCTTTTTCTCCTCCATTTCACATCAACAATGTATCATGCTATGTAGGTAAATATTCCAAGTCGTACATGTTTCAAACAAGGCACAATTGTCATCACGGAACATCCTTGTCTACAAAATCACAGATTTCACCTCACGTGCAATCACAATCGATGTATCGAATTCAATATCGCTTTCCGCACCACGAAAATAAATTCACTGCACATTGTTGTTAGAGACAGGAAAAAGGAAGGGAGAAAGAACAGAAGACAGTCTACTAATTGTTATACGAAACACGTCTCTCTTTCTGGCACACGAGTTTTGAACTAAATAAAAATGATGATAAAACCGAGAGGCAAGCTAGCAACAAACGCCTGAACTTGTTATTTCGTTATAGCACAAAAATTCTTGCTTGGCTTGCCTCCGTTCTATGGCTGTCTCTGAACTGGAAACTTTGCTCCACGAAACGAAACGAAGCAGAGAGCCATCGTTGGGTGAAACGATGCTGTTGCTACCAAGGAACGCCTTCTTTTTTTAAGGGATATACTTAATTTCTTATCCTTACTGTTGTTGCTGTTTCATACATTACATTCGCTAGTTATGGCTTTGTACGGTCTTAAACTGATGTTCATCGAGCAAAGCGAAGTTAACTACGCGACAGTAATACCACCCTTGCAACGTGAGTGTGGCTAACACAGAACTTGTTGCTAACCAGAACTTCGATCGAAACTGAACACCGTAACGAATACATTATACACATATATACACAATTACCGTCCACACAATGACACACAATGTCTGTTCCCACCATTGTCATTCACGCATCCGACTTCAAAAGCGATACATGCATCCATCCCGATGCGTAAAGGCTGGTTCACAATAAACCGTGAACGGAAACGACAACGGGAGCGAACGGAAATATTGTTAAAATAAATATATTTAAATGTGAGCATTCACAATCATAACTATTGTGAATGCTCACGTTTAAATACATTTATTTTTAAATTATTTCCGTTCTCATTCTAGTTGTCGTTTCCGTTCACGGTTTATTGTGAACCAGCCTTAATCCCTGCTATGTACAGAAACGTCCCAAGTACAGTGTGAGAGTTCAACATAAGAATTTTTAGACTGGTTTCGGTTTCGGGCCATATTCATAGACATTCTTAGCGCGGGCTTCTGGTGGATGATCAGCGAACTAACGTTTTTCTTATTCATAAGCCAGTGTTAGCGATATGATATGATATGATATGATATATGATATGATATGATATATGATATGATATGATATGATATGATATGATATATGATATGAATCCCGTGCAAGTAACCAACCGGTCGATAGCCGGGGCTAGTTTAGCACGCTCGTAGCGCGGGCTAGCGAAATGCCTATGAATAGCAATTTTTTTAGTCTCTTATTTAACGACACTGGATTAACTATTAGGTTATTTAGCATCCATGGAACTGGTAGTACCGAGATCGTATTTGATGAGCTAAGGCCGAGGATTCACCATGTGATTATCTGACATTCGTCTTACATTTCGAAAAAACCTAATAAAGAAATCGACCCAAACGAAAATCGAACTCACGCCCTAGTGTAGCTCAGGATCAACAAGCAAACGCGCCTACCATGTTGTCATTATCATTGGAAATTATTACATTTACATTTCTCTTAGGGTTACTGAGACATGACGACTTGTCTATTTGCTCTTGAACTTGCGAATGACATATAGGCCCTACTTAAACATTCCTATATCAGAGGTTTACGAAATTTAGCCTATACCATGCATTAAACATGCTTATGCTAGGCTATCTTTTGATGAAACATTAAGTCACCTAACAGAATATTTATAGAGTGCCCTCAAATACGGTAATTAAAAAATAAATTGTTACGCATAGTTCATCAGTTAGGTACACATATCTCATAGAATTTTAGTGAAATCTCTTTAATTTTTTCTGGTATAGTGAGAATGTATCACATGTCAAAATGGATGCACTATTTTCTTGACAGCACATAATTATGTATGAAATTAAAAAAATATATGAACTTTTTTTTCCAAATTTTCCTTAATTTTGAATTTTTAAAACTTCAATGATGAAGTTTAAAAGCAAACCACTCCAATCATTTTAAAGAGATAATTAATATGTACCTGCCACAAACATTTCATGACTATCTTCATTAGTTTATGAGATAAGTGTACCTAAATCTTTTTAGAAAAATCAAGATTACGGGAAATTCTAGTTACCGTATTTGGGGGCACCCTATAAATATTCTGTTGGGGAGAAGTGATTTAACTTTTCATCTAAAGATACTATAAGCATCGTTTAATGCATGGTATAGGCTAAATTTCGTAAACCTGTGACACAGGAATGCTTCAGTAGGGCCTGTATGTCATTTGCAAGTTCAAGAGCTAGAATAGGCTAGTCGTCATATCCCAGTACCCTTAACTGTATTAAACACAAGAGGAGTTTACTGTATGGCTGTAGAAATAATTGTATAGACAACACTGATTGTATTAGGGATACAACCTAGTTTTCGTAAACCACGATTCGCGAAATACGGTTTTTCAGCTGATAAAGTCAGCCCTTCCAAGTAAAATATCGTAAGTCTATACTCGTGAAATAACGCGAAACTTTATGTATACACAACATTTTTGTTTTTAGTACGAATTTGTCCGAAACTAGTGTTTTTGAAAGGAAATGATATATAATTGCTTACAGAAAACTTAATTCGAAATGCCGAGAAATATTAAGTCACATAAATACGTGCGTGTGTGTGTTAATACGATAAGCTTTGGTAAAACTAAGTTTTCTGCGCGCTGTACTGTTGGCAGGCATGGCAGGACGATTTTTTTTAAAATTAGGAAGTGGAATTTTCTTAAAAATTATGATTTAAATGTCATATAATATGCAGTAATATCAATTTATGTACAAAATTTTGAATTTAGCCTAATATTTAAACCCTATTCAATACAAAATTTTGAATCTAATACTCAAACCGAATTTCGAGTGGCTTTATTTTTAAATGTAAAATAAACATAGTAAGAATGTCTTGTGGTACCTATGGTTTATTATTCACACACAGTATGGAAAATTGTTACACGAATTTCTCTACGGAAGTGCCTATAGAAAACATTAAGTTTAGTTAAAATGCACAAAGATTCTTAAGATTTCCTTGATGACAAAGATCTCTAGTTTTTGTAGGAATATTCAGTAATGAATTTTGCATCACGATAGTCAAAATGTTATATTTCAAATGCGAAATAACATAGAATTTCTTTTTGTTTTCTCTTTTTTCTTCGTACGAAACAACACCGAAATTATTTAAATTTTTATACTGAAATGTAAGATTTTTTTATTCACCGTAAATTAGGATCCAAACTGATTGTGTTATTGTAATGCAATATATGGTTGGTTGGTAACATTCACACATGATCAAAGAAAACTTCCCTAGTTCTGTCAGTTTGTCAAAGCAAAAATTCCATTTATATATATATTATTTTAATGTACCGAAGTACATATGATATTTCCATGCAGATATTCTGCGTCATCATACCATGAAAGAGTAACGGAAAGGAGGAAAATTCTCTCCGGCGCCGGGATTTGAACCCGGGTTTTCAGCTCTACGTGCTGATGCTTTATCCATTAAGCCACACCGGATACCACCTCGGCGTCGGACAGAATTGTCTCTGATTAAGTACCAACTCTTGGGTTCCCTCTAGTGGCCGCCCTCTGCACTACGTCATAGATGTCTATGAACATAGGACCGAAGTCCACACATGTGCTGAGGTGCACTCGTTATGAGTGACTAGTTGGCCGGGATCCGACGGAATAAGCGCCGTCTTAAATCACTCATAAATAATAATATACAGAGTATTAAAAAAAAGTATCCTATATTTTAGGAGGTGATAGTATGTATCAAAACAAGAAAAAAATGTTTAATAAACATGGGTCCTACAACACATACTTTCTGAGATCTGAACACTTGTTCACAGGAGGTGTTCAATGTGCCGTCCATTTATGGCAATGCATTTTCTGCCCTACAATACAGCAGACTACTAGATAATCATACCGTAGTTGACACCCCTTGCATGGAATACTGAAAACAAAAGTTTGGTTGCGGATAGGAACGGGGTTGTGAATTTTTATAATCAGCATGTGTTGGCTGATGAAAATTTCCATGCAGTTGAAGAAATAAGTAATCAGCACCGATTCTCAATCAACTTATGGGCAGGCGTTCTTGACGACAGATTAAGGGTCATATGTGCTACCACAGAGATTAACTGGGGCTCGTTATCAGGACTTTCTTATTAACGTATTGCATGCCTTGCTGGAGTATGTGCCCTGTCAGCAAAGACTACAGATGTGGTTCACGCATGATGGCACATCAGCACATTTTTTCCGCAATGAGCGTGAACACCTGACGCTGACATTTCAGGATCGCTGGATTGTTTGGGGAGGCCCCACACCTTGGCCTGCTCATTCCCCAAACCCAAATTCCCTACACGTTTGGTTGTCAAAAACAACCAGGTCAATTTCAAAGAGTGCGTGATTCTTTACGCCGAAGGGCAGAGGAATGCATTGCCATGAATGGACATCAGATTGAGCACCTCCTATGAACAAGTGTACAGATCTCAGAAAGTATGTGTTGTAGGATCCATGTTTATTAGACATTATTTTCTTGTTTTGATGCATACTAGCACCTCCTAAAATATTGGATACTTTTTAACACCCTGCATTTATATGTAATTAAGTTTTGGTGAATATATGCGAATTTTAAAGACGTCAAACTGAGAAACATAAAATCTCTGGACAAGGTAATTTAAATATACTGCACTAATACAGCAAAATTTAAGTTTCTAACACTTTTGACTCCCTGATTTCAAGGGTGTAAACATGGTAAGTGCGATAATCAGATCGTATGAAGAAAGTTTTGTAAAGTAGATTCTTATTTATAATTGCAAAGATTGGCATGACAACACAAGGAGGCGTGTTGTGGAATATGCAGCACGCAAAGCACAACGCAACACGAGCGCTACTTTCCAGCAGTGGTCTGAATCCCGGTTCTAGGAAGAGCAATGACGATTTGTCATTACCTCATTACGTTACTACTCTTCTGTAAGATGTTGAAATAAGTCGAAGTTTGTAAGTTCGGATATTTATCAGTCATCAGGTAAGAGATCCCTGTCTGACATCACTAACTGGATGAGCTTCTTGTAAACATCTACCATTTGTGTGACGACAAAAATTGCAAGTTTAGAAACGTCGTCTTTTCTTATATACAGGAGTGGGCAAAATACTGATATTTTAGTATTTTAAAAACAAATGCTTCAAAGAATGCTATTTTAAGTACAAATTTAATACAAAATACTTACAAAAATTCAACAATATACAGGGTGATTCACGAGGATTTACCATCCCTTACAGAGCTTATTTCCGAAGACATTCTGAGCAAAAATGCATATAAACATGTGTCCTAATCTCAATATTTTCCGAGTTACACTAATTTGAAATTGTTTGTAAAATACTTTTTTCTTTAGTTTTAAGGGTAAAAAAATATTACAAATAGAGAATGAACTATTCAGAAGTGTCATTTCTTTAATTGGCTAGTATTCTGAAGCTAAAAATGTGCTGTAAATTGTTTTCTACAGATTTGGTTTTCAATTTTTAACTCAAATTTACATCATTCTTACGCACTTATCACTTGATTCTTTACAGTGCAATTATGCACCCTAATGTACAGTCTTAAAGAATTTACAAGAGTGCGTGATTTGTGACAATTTGTGTGGTAAATGTGTAAAAAAATGTAATTTTGTAGTTAAAAATTGAAAAAAAATCTGTATGAAGAAACTATGGAATTCACACCACATTTTTAGCTTCAGAATATTAGCTAATTAAAGAAATGATACTCGTGAATAGTTCATTCTTTATCTGTAATATTCTTTTACCCTTAAAACTCAATAATAGTATTTTACAAACAACTTCAAATTAGTGTAATTTTGTAAATCTAAAATTAGAACAAATATTTATATGGCATTTTTTGCTCAGAATGTCTTCGGAAATAAGCTCCGTAACGGACGGTAAATCCTCGTGAATCACCCTGTATATTTGCATTTCAAATACTCGATAAGATATAGCTATCAAGAAATATGAATTTTTAGTTCCACAGCTCAAATATTTAGATTATCATTTATTAACACTGCATTTTTAACTACATATCATGAATCACAATCCATAAAACATATTCGTACTAGTATCAGAAACTTTACAATATTATTCAATACCATCAACCAATGCTATTCATTCTTATTTATATGTTTGATGTTTGAAATACTAAAAATTCTCATCATGATGTATTTTTATGTAAACATGAATTAGATACGTATTACTATTGCACAACTGTTTGTACAGTACCGGTAACCTAGAATGGGTAAAATAAAATGTATGAAATTCCTATAAGACAATATTGCTTTTTATATTGCTAAAATATTAACATATAAATTATAGGCCTACCTGCTGGATTATTGAAAAAGTGTATCAAAACAATTTTCTTTAACATGTTTAACTTTTATCTAACCAGGGTGACTGGACATACTTCCTTTTTCCAATCACCAATGAAATTATCCCAAACCTGATCATTACCATTCCCTTCACTTGCAAGTAGATTATGCTACATTCGACAGACACCAGCGCGCGTATGCTATAACATATGCATCATCTAGCAAAGACTTTTCGAACTTCGCGTTATGCTAAAAATACGACATTTTCTCACCAAATTTACTTCGAACAAAGACGTATTTATTTACTTACTTACAAATGGCTTTTAAGGAACCCGCAGGTTCACTGCCGACCTCACGTAAGCCCGCCATCGGTCCCTATCCTGTGCAAGATTAATCCAATCTCTATCATCATATCCCACGTCCCTCAAATCCATTTTAATATTATCCTCCCATCTACGTTTCGGCCACCCCAAAGGTCTTTTCCCCTTTGGTACCCCAAATAACACTCTATATGCATTTCTAGGCTCGCCCATACCTGCTACATGCTCTGCCATCTCAAACGTCTGGATTTAATATTCAAAATTACGTCAGGTGAAGAATACAATGAGTGCAGTTCTGCGTCGTGTAACTTTCTCCATTCTCCTGTAACTTCATCCCTCTTAGCCCCAAATATTTTTCTAAGAACATTATTCTCGAACACACTTAACCTCTGTTCCTCTCTCAAAGTGAGAGTCCAAGTTTCACAACCATACAGAGCAACCGGTAATATAACTGTTTTATAAATTCTAACTTTAAGATTTTTTGACAGCAGACTAGATGACAAAAGCTTCTCAACACGCATTTCCCATATTTATTCTGCGTTTAATTTCTCCCGAGTGTCATTTATATTTGTTACTGTTGCTCCAAGATATTTGAATTTTTAACTTATTCGAAGGATAAAGATCCAATTTTTACATTTCCATTTCGTACAATATTCTGATCACGAGACATAATCATAGACTTTGTCTTTTCGTGATTTACTTCTAAACCTATCGCTTTACTTGCTTGAAGTAAAATTTCCGTGTTTTCCCTAATCGTTTGTGGATTTTCTCCTAACATATTCACGTCATCCGCATAGACAACAAGGTGAATTAACCCGTTCAATTCCAAACCCTGTCTGTTATCCTGGACTTTCCTAATGGCATATTCTAGAGCAAATAAAGACTGTTTACGTCAAAAAAGAGGAAATGCATGAAACAGGTGAGCCTGTAGACAAAAAAAAAATAGAAAGGAAAAATAAAATAAAATGAAGTTAGAAGACAAATGTAGAAGTAATAAACACAGAAAAGAGGAATAAAAATAGAAGGACATAAAAAACTGAAGGGAAGAAAGAGAAAACAGACAAAGAAGAGAAGAATATCAAACATAAGGAAATGATGAAATACAAGAGTAAAAGAAAGGGTAAAAAAGTGATTGTAATAAATGAAAAGACAGGAGAACTGAAAGAGAAAGAATGAAGGAAGGAGACGTTAACAGAAGAAAGAGATATAGCCTAATGAGAATGGCATGAAAACGAAAGAGAAAAACAAAAGAAAAAATATAAACGAAAAAAAAAATAGAAAAAGTAGAGGTAGTGGGGACAAAAAAAGAAAATAAATAGAAGACCTGAGGAAACAAATAAAGAGGATGAGAAGTTCGTGTTGTGCTCTGTTACACCACTATCCATCAACCTCCCGCTGCCTCTGCAGACAGAGAAAGTGCAGACAACGCTCGAGATGTGAAAGAATCCGTGGGGGGTCCAGCGCGTAACTCAATGCTGACAGGGATCTCCAGTCGAGGCCCACAGAACACAAAAATAGGAATGATAATAAGAGATTAACTCTCCTGTTGGCGTGTAATGAAGGCGTATAGGTGGCATAAAGAGCTTCCGATTTTATTCTCAATCTGGACATATTCTTAGAGGCAAATGTTATGCAGTTTCGGTCGCTTTAAGCCCGAGCCATAAGCACTTTACTTGTTCTGATCTCAGAGCTACACTATCTACCAAAAAGTAATTGGGCACTGTTTTTGCCCCTTTAGGACCTCGTGGTACCACCTCTTGTTGCTATAACAGCAGCGACCCTGTCAGACATGCTCTCCACTAGTTTGTGTAGGATATCCACTGGAATGCGTCGCCATTCCTCTTGCAACATGGCACTTAGTTGGACAATGGAAGTTGGCCGCATCTCCCGAGACCTCAATCACCGGTCAAATTTATCCCAAAGGTGCTCAATGGGATTGAGATCAGAACTCTGTGCAGGCCAGTCCAACCGATAAACATTATTGCTTGCATACCACTGCATAGTATCCGCCGAAACATGCGGCCAACTTCCATTGTCCAACTGAGTGCCATGTTGCAAGAGGAATGGCGACGAATTCCAGTGGATATCCTACACAAACTAGTGGAGAGCATGCCTGACAGGGTGGCTGCTGTCATAGCAACAAGAGGTTTTAAAGGGGCAAAAACAGTTTCCAATTACTTTTTGGTAGATAGTATATTATGCTATTTCATTGAATCCGTAGTCATTTATAGGAAAATCCGGATCTTGAACGTGAGTGTCGGCAGTACCGAATGGAAATATTATTCCAAACAAAAAAATTAACAAGGGAACCTCAATTCATAAGTTATGGTAACGTTAAATAACGCTATGGAATGTAGGCTGCGAAGTTGGCTACAAATAGGATCCGATGGAGGCACTTTGTGAATGCCCTATGCTTCTCATGAGGAGAGAGAGAGGAGTTTTATTGAATGTAGGCTAAATTATTTTGTAGGCCTACATATTGTATGTCTTGAAAAGGCTAGTGAACTGCTTTGTCTGGACTGTGGCATTGTATGGGGCAGAAAATGAACGTTACGACGAAGTGAAGACAATCGACTAGAAACATTTTAAATGTGGATATGGAGAAGACTGGAGCGTGTGAAATGAACATACAGAAATAGAAATTAAGTTGTGCTAGAAAGAGTGGGTGGAGAAAGAATAGCCCAATGCTGAAACTGATCAGGAAGAGAAAAAGAAATTGGTTGGCTCACTGGCTAAGATGAAACTGCCTACTGAAGGATACACTAGAAGGAATTGTGAACGGAAGAAAGTTCGTGGCAGAAGAAGATATCAGATGATAGACAACATTAATTAATATACATGGATTATATGCGGAGACTAAGAGAAAAGCGGAAAGCAGGAAAGATTGGAGAATGCCGAGTTTGAGATTGCTCGGCTTTATAGGCTTTGACAGTAACAACTTTTGTCAGGTTTACTATGCTGCCATCGAGTTGTTACATAAGGAGTCACGTCATAACTCCCATTTGAATTGCATTAGCGACTGTACTGCCATCTCGTGTTTGTTTACGGCGGACGGGTGGCGATCCTGGCGGTTGTTCTCTTCAAAGTGCAACCAATTTTAATATAGAAATGAGCAATCTATATGTGATCTGGGGTTTGCAGTGAAAAAAGACCTGTCCTTGTAAAGAACACTATAAATGAATGGGGACAAAAGTACATAGGTCCGCATAGGTTCACTATATCCGGAGTTGGCTGTATTATGTCCCTCCAAAGCTTAAGAACATAAGATAAGGGGTATAGCCTAAATGTATCAGACAAGAAGCATATGTCTCTTAAATATAAGTAAGTACTGTTGACAAAGAGAGCGGCAATATGTCTAGACAGACAACTAAAACGAGCAATGAAATAAAACCAGCTATTCTAGTGACGGCAATAAACTTACCCGACATGTTACTGCACAAACCTGTCCCCATAGAGTCAACGAGCCATTTGCACTTTACTTATTATGACGATGACAGTTATGTGACATAGAAACAATACCACTCTCTGCGAGACAAAATTAAGGTTGTGTTGTTTCTAATCCACTATTTACTGATCTAATCATCCACTTATATAATTTATCTATTTATTTGTCAAATCTATCCTAACTCGTTTAACTTAACAATAATTTTATTACATTTTTCTTGTTCACTTACTTATTTACTAATTTATTACTAAAGGTAGGAAGTTCGTACTAAAATATAAATTTCAGGTTGTGTGAAGTAACGCATATAGATCATCTCGACTCTATTGTACAGGGACACCATTTTATTTTTACTAACATTTCTAATATTAACCTAGCTATACCTTTGGATTAACGGTTGAGAACCGGAAACACCGTTTGCTACCCCCTTCCACGAACTGGAGTTCGATGATACTGGCGTAAAATACAAACAAATCACTTTACTAGATATAGGAGGGAAGAAAAGTAGTTCATCCATTTACGTAAATTAGGAAATATCGCGATTTTTAATTTTATCATTTTTATTAGGTTTTTGTTTAATCAAAATACAGTACTGTATTAACAATAAGTGTTTTTACTCACGAACTGAGCTATCCATTCGGACGTAGTCATTATGCAGTGTATAATATACTGTCTACAGCACATTAGCGTACAATATAGAGAACGAAGTTAAATTGAAAAGTAATCATAATATGGATATTTAAACACATTTTTCAAAATGGTGGCCGTTCATTTCGATATAGGTTTCAATTCTTGTGTGCATATTATCACACTACAGACTATTGTACCACATTCCAATTACCAGTTTCGTCCTTCGTACTAGTAACTCATGTTGAAATAATTCTGTACTTCTTCTATAAAAGAGTACTTTACGTAGGCCTACTGTAAATTCAATCTTCTCTTCTGCCCGATCCGAAAAGATAAAATTACTCAGACATGCTATCTACTATCCGTTCAAGTGGTTTTGTCGGAGGGTCGTAGAAAGGGGGGAAACCACATGACAGTTAATTACTTAACGAGGCCCTTTTATTTGAGTTATTTTAAACAGTTGTAAAATATTACGTAGAAGTCCAATCCCTAACAGAAATTAATGTTTTCAGAAAAGAGCTAAGACAGTCCTGCCACTATCCTTTACAGAGGGGCGAGCAGAAGCGGGTGGGGAAAACGGGATGCGACGTAGGCAAACGGACAGTACCTGTGCGAAAATGATTCAATATTGAAAGCTCTTTCGTCACTGGAAAACGCGAACATATTTCTGGAACGTTCTATACTCACTAACTCAGTATTGTTTACTATGACCGTAAGGCGACTTTGACTTCATACGCGGGCTTGGTTCTGTAGTTTTGGAAGTTTAATAGTAGGTGGGGTGGGAGTGAAGTACATTAAAAAAACTCAGGTACAATAAAAATTGAAGTAAAAATAAAATGATGTTCCTGTACTAGTTGTGTTTGCTGTGTATGCTATACGTTGTTCACATAAACAATTGACAGTATATCCTAAAGTGTGGATGACTTTCGTAACTACATTACAGCGATATGCACAGTAGAGAAGCAGTTTCATTACGTGCTAAATTGTGCAGTGGAGTTGTGCAATTTAGTTGGCGGCTTTTAACATGGCTGGATTTAAATATTTCAATCACACGACGTTGAATGCAATACTTCTAGATTTACTGGTAATCATACAAGCCTATCAGCAAATGGAGATATATACTGGCTATTCCATATGAAATCGATCAGTAAAAAATCTCGCATTTTTTATACTCTAATTTTTTCCCTATTTATACAAGGTGCTGAGGAGAGTGCATTTGCAAAAATATACTATCGAAAGTCAAACGGTTTTCGTATTGTTGAGCGACAAATTTAGCTGTATTTTAGAAAAACACGCTTCTTTCAGCACTCAGAACTCGGGAACCATTTACTGCAGAACATTGAACGAGAGCTCATTTTGAAGCTGACATTTGGTAGGTTATAATAAGAAGTAATCTTTATTTTTATTGTATACAGAGATAATTTGATTTTACTTACTTTTAGGCTTTTTGCCCATTTGTAAAAATAAAAAAAAAATATTGAGAAAAAACCTTGCATTATTAAGAGAGATTCGGCATTCTTTGCTTAGCGTCACGGCAATAAGTTTCGGGGGTATTAAATAAATTATTTTCACACGCCTAGACTCGAAAGGCGCAACACAGCACGCACTGGCCGAGAGATGAAGATAAACGAGCTTAGTGCGTCATTTTACTACTGTGTTTATGAAAACCTGTGATAAAGCTAGCCCAGCTATGCGCTACTAGACGAAACATCACGTGTTTATGTCTCCTGGCCTTACTTGCCTAGGCTAGCTCCTGCCTCACAGTCAGCTGGTTAGTTCACGCGCGTACTATTTATTTTCTTTATTTGATTTTTCAATAGTCTTTTATTAACATTGCACCAGTAAAAAATACGTGTTTATTTGTACTTTCAATGCGGAATCTAACTATAAATTTAAAAAAAATATTTTTTCGTGGGCAAAGGTGTCTTAATTAAGAAAAATCTAAATTTCTCCATTTCCATAAAAAGTAAGAAAAACTGTTTACATGTCAATATAAACTTAAACTTTTCAGCATCAAAATAAACCATGATTTTGATCATTGGGTGAAAGGGTTTCGGAGCCACAACAGTTTAAAGTTGCTAATTTTATGAAAATACGATAAATTAAAATATTTTTAATTTAAACACAATGAAGTTCTGATGCCTCAAACTTTGCATAAAGCATTGTATCATAGTTGTCTACGGACAGAAAAAGTTTCATTGTATTTAAAAATTGCAAGGTCAATTTTCTCTGTATTTCGGTCGATTTGAGATGGAATAGCCCATACACGTATTACGTGGAAATTACGTAATGTGTATACAGAATGTAAAGGACGAATATTATTTCAGGGGTACTGTGCTACGAAATATTTATGTGGAATACTTTTCTTTTCATGGAGGATACAACAATCAAGAGAAACATCCTGATTCAAAATTCGACTCAAAATATACATAATTTTGTGATTTCTCGTTCATGATGTTGATATGTTTCAATATCCCTTTAAACAACTGCTTGCAGCAGCCACGAAATGTGCAATTTGAGTCACAAAGCTGTTGTTCACGTGGTGATACAGTAAAGAATACTGTATCACATTTCAGACTTGTTTCACTTACGTCACGTGACGCAGAACGAACATTTTCAGAGTATAAATATTACTTTTCTGAACACAAATTACACTGACGTCATTCGACTTTGATCGCCACGGAAATGCTTACGTTGTATGGGATAAACACAACAATGTGAACTTGTCTATTTTCATTTCATAAATGGAGTTCGCATGCTATAAAGTATAAAACCTACTTGGAAGGGTTTTAATCTATGGGAGGGATTCAATATATTGAAAAATTAATGTTGTTCTGCTATGCTTTGACATGAATGTGAAACAGACGTGTGCACGGCATATGAGTAACTGTATAAAGTTAATACAGGGACATCATTTTATTTTTACTAACATTTTTAATATTAACCTGTCTATACCTTTAGAGAACCGGAAACACCGCTTGCTCCCCCCTCCAAGACTGGAGTTCGATGATACTGGCGTAAAACACAAATCACTCTACTAGGTATAGGATGGAAGAAAAGTAGTTCATCCATTTACGTAAACTAGGAAATATCGCGATTTTGAGTTTGATAATTTTCATTAGGTTTTTCTTTAATCAAAGTACAGTACTGTATTAACAATAAGTGTTTTTACTCACGAAGTGAGTTATCCATGCGAACGTATTCATTATGCAGTGTATACTGTCTACAGCACATTAGCGTACAATATAGAGAAAGAAGTTAAATTGAAAAATAATCATAATATGAATATTTAAACACAATTTTGAAAATAGTGGCCGTTCATTATTCAGTGTATACTGTCTACAGCACATTAGCGTACAATATAGAGAAAGAAGTTAAATTGAAAAATAATCATAATATGAATATTTAAACACAATTTTGAAAATAGTGGCCGTTCATTTCGATACAGGCTTGAGTTCTTTTGTGCATATTATCGCACTATAGACTATTGCATCTAATTCCAATTGCCAGTTTCGTCCTTCGCACTAGTAACTCATGTTGAAATAATTCTATACCTACTCTACGTACTGTTAATTCAATCTTCACTTCTGCCCGACCCGAAAATATAAAATTAATCAGACATGCTATCTACTGTCCGTCCAAGTGGTTATGCCGCAGGATTGTAGAAAGGGAGGAAATCACGTGACAGTTAATTACTTAACGAGGCCCTTTTATTTAAGTTAAATTAAACAGCTGTATAATATTACGTAAACGTCCAATACCTAAGAGAAATTAATGTTTTCAGAAAAGAGCTAAGACAGCCCAGCTTTTACAGAGGGGCGAGCAGAAGCAGGTGGGGGAAATCGGGATGCGACGTAGGCAAACGGACAGTACCTGTGCGAAAATATGATTCAATATTGAAAGCTCTTTCGTCACTGGAAAACGCGAACATATTTCTGGAACGTACTATACTCAGTAACTCAGTACTGCTTACTATCTGCGGTCTTGGTTCTGTGTGGAGTTGGAACTTCCTTAGTAGAAGGGGTGGGAGTGAAGTACATTCAAAAACTCAGGTACAATAAAAATTGAAGTAAAAATAAAATGATGTCCCTGTACAAGTTTGGAATTACTCATGTTATACAGGTGGATAAATAACAATATCAGCATCATCATCATCATCATCATCATCATCACCATCACCATCACCATCGCCGCCGGAGTATTGCTTGCCATTATGGCTTATTTCATTCCATTCATTAGACACACTCGATTACGCTGACCTCTAGCATTCGAAAGTGAAATTATACGCTAACGGAGCGCATGCGCGCAGAAAAAGAGATCAGGGAAATTCACTCAATGTTCATTCTTTATATAAATTGGAAATATCTGTTATTATTCGGTTGAGAAGCTTTTGTCATCTAGTCTGCTGTCAAAAAATCTGAAAGTTAGAATTTATAAAACAGTTATACTGGGTGTTCAGTTCAAAGTGTGTCATGGCTCGCTGTATGCCGTCATGTGGCTAGCCGATGAGCCTAGAGAATTCAATCTTCCTACACTTACGCAGAGGTGTATAACCTATGAGGTAGAGAAGTTGCGTAGCAAGTACGGCATTCATTCTGAGGAGTACGTACCGATACGTACGGTAACGCCGGTAGTGGCAGGAATGTGAACTGTTTGGAAATACGTACTGTCGGGATATGGGGAGAGGGTTAAGACGATTACTTACGGTCAACATGGACACGGAGCATTTTATTTGTGTTATGGAATGTTAGCGTACGCAACCGATGATAACAAATACCCTGCGTACGACTTGCCGGCGCAAAACACAGTTCGAAAGAGCTTATGGTAGCACACAGACCGTACAGACCGCCATCTGTTGCTACGACGTTCAAGTTATACCGTACACGTTCTAAAGTTCAGATTGAAGAACGCCTTAAATAATAGGGAACTTCTCTAACGTATAAGCTGAAACTCGCTTCAAATCGGTGACCCAACAACAGTGGCATCATGACACACTTTGAAATGAACACCCAGTATTACCGGTTGCTCTGTATGGTTGTGAAACTTGGACTCTCACTTTGAGAGAGGAACAGAGATTAAGGGTGTTTGAGAATAAGGTTCTCAGGAAAATATCTGGGGCTAAGAGGGATGAAGTTACAGGAGAATGGAGAAAGTTACACAACGCAGAACTGCACGCATTGTATTCTTCACCTGACATAGGCCTAATTAGGAACATTAAATCCAGACGTTTGAGGTGGCCAGGGCATGTAGCACGTATGGGCGAATCCAGAAACGCATATAGAGTGTTAGTTGGGAGACCGGAGGGGAAAAAACCTTTGGGTAGGCCGAGACGTAGATGGGAGGATAATATTAAAATGGATTTGAGGGAGGTGGGATATGATGATAGAGACTGGATTAATCTTGCACAGGATAGGGACCAATGGCGGGCTTATGTGAGGGCGGTAATGAACATACGGGTTCCTTAAAAGCCATTTGTAAATAAGTTCATTCTTTATAATTTCTATTTGCTGATGTTGACCTTGACGAAAGAGTACCTGATTTTACTATATCACTGAAGGACAAAAATCGCTGGAAAGCAATTTGTTCTTTTGAAACGGACCTAAAAGAAAACGCGTCTAAAATTTATTGAAATGCCGGGATTTACTCTCTGTCGCAAGAATTCAGCAAATAGCTCAGATCCTAGAAGTTAACTGTTCAGAGCTGAACTACTGCAACTTTTTGTTCAAGTCTCAATTCTAGCTTTCTGGAATTTATCTGACCTTCTAGGGCAGGTTTCCGAGCCGTGGCAGAGTGGAATGTATTTCATCGTCACTTCTGGAACTTCCTTCTTGTGTTGAGGTTAAGAACATATGAAGCCAAAGCTCGAAGAACGCTTCATGTCACATCTCTGTGGTGATAACACAATCCAAGGTATTACGTGAACATGAAGCATTCTTCCTTCTGGCGGCCAACTTTCAAGCTCCATGAAATGCACATCAGATGAGAAGATCACGAGATAAAATCACTTCACCGTAACCAGTTGAATTGATCATAGTACCAGATGTTTCTATTATTTTATGGAGTTGTTATTAAAATTTGTTCAGACATTTTGTACTTGAAATTTTGAGGATCATTCTGTCCTAAATTTGAAATCAATGGATTGGTGTTTTCTCTGATTTTAAAGTAATGAGTGCTGGTTGTCTGTTCAATCTCTCCTGTGATATATTTAAGACAAAGATCTTCATGCGGTTGAACAATGCAAATGTTATAATCTGACCAAGCCAATTTTTAAGGTGGAGTACGAAAAACAATCATTCCTCAATGTATCCACCATATCCGCATAATTGTCGGATAACGCTTAAAATAAAGGTACTTTATCTCACACATCAACATTCAATTTTATCAAATTGTCAGGATAGGGGAAGAAATGTCAGAAGGTCTAAGGCTAACTATACATATATGACTTTGACTCGTTGTTTCATGTACAGGTTACAGAACAGTCTTCTCTTTTTCCAATCCACAACAATTCTTTTCTCCAGGATCCCCAATAGTTCTCTCTCCTTACACCTCGTTCTTATCAAGTGTAATATTGTACAGTAGTGCCAAAAAAGAACCGGACTGACCTTTGTAGCTGATTTCAGAGCCTTGTTCACAGTGAGAGCACGATAGACTGGTAACTAAGAATTTCGTGGTTCGAATCCTGCGTGGGAAGGATTTTTTTTGTTCCTTATTCAAATTTATTCCCAATACTTTTCGATTGCAGCGATATTTTACTACTTAATTAACTTATTATTCCCAGAACATGAATGTTATCAGCTTATTTTCTAATGGCTTTCGAAATGGGCTACGTCAGCAGTCGAAACTACAACAATTTCAATAGATTACTCGCTATCTTGTGAATGGGGGCGTGGCATGCGCAGTGGCTCATTTCGGGGACTTTGATTATTCCGTCGGTCCGGTTTTTTACCACTACTGTACATTCCTTTGTGCTTTTTATAAATCCATTTCCAAAATGTGTTTTTTGTGTGTTCCTGCACATGTTTCGGAAACAAAGTACCTACTGTAGACCCGGGTACAACCATATGAAAGGTAGAGGGGAAAAAAGTATCATGGTCCACCAAAAATGAAAAATTAGATATTACTACAAATAGGTAAGTTATATAGTGTGATTCACGAGATTTTACCGCCACTTATGGAGCTTATTTCCGAAGATATTCTGAGCAACATCAGTTTCGATATCATTGTTTCTTCACCCACTCTTTCCAATACAGCTTCATTTCTTATTCTGTCTGTCCCCTGCACACGCTCCATTTTTCTCCATATCCGCATTTCAAATGCTTTTAGTCGCTTCTCTTCACTTCATCGTAATGTCCATGTTACTGCCCTATAAATGCCACATTCCATACAAAGTACTTGATTAGTCTCTTCCTTAGTTCTTTTTCCAGAGGTCTACAGAAAATGATCCTTTTTTCTATTAAAAGCTTCCTTCGCCATTACTATCCTCCTTTTGACTTCCTGACAGCAGCTCATGTTATTGCTTATTACACATCAAGTATCTGAAGCTGTACACTTGCTCTACTGTGTCAGTGTCTAAAAGTTCTGAATTGTGTATCGAGAAACAGTCTCCATTTTGAACAAAAACTGTAAAGAATTGTGTAGTCAAATGTAAATTGAATGTAATTAAATTTATGAAAGTGATTGGGGAAAGCGACTTTTAACCCAATCTGTATATACGTGGATGACAATATAGTATGGGTTGCAGGTAAAACTATAGTCATGTTATTGATACAGATCCATTGTGCTACGTTCGGGCAATAAATAGTCAGTAAATTTTATCTGCCGTCCTCTCATTCAGGAATAGGGATCTTTTATGTGCTACAAATCTATGACATGAAGGATTCATCTAAGTTTCTCTGCGAAGAATGCTATGCTATGCAATTTTATCTAACTTAAAATCCATTATCCTCGGCGGGGTTTGTACCAGAGAGCTGCAAAATAGTGCTTACAACCGGTTTAGATTCAACCGGTTAGAGAACATCCGTCAAGGTCGGGCAACCGACCGAATATTCGATTTTTATCCGGTTACCTCTTATGTTTTGCAGTTAAACAGAACACCAGGCGCACTTCATCATACTTGAAACCGACATTTTCTAAGTACACAAACGAAGTAACAATTGAAGGAAATTTACTGTGTCTTATTAAAAAAATGTGTTTGCTTGATATAGGTCTACAATTATTGTTTGGACACTTTAATACACTTATCTTCGTAACTACTACATAAATGAACAAATGAACACTGGTGACGACAAAGGAAATGAGTGTAATGCAGAATGTGAAATCTGGTGTGTAAAGAAATGCGAGAATAAAATAAATTGCAATTACTTACTAAAGAGAAGACCAAATAAGCACATAGGCCTATATTCTAGTGTAATATTTACATTTTAAACTCAAAATGCATACCGCTAAAACAATAGTTGTTAATATATGAAAGAATGCTAGCCATGATATCCCATGTTGGACACAGGCCTCCTGTGATGGGGTTAGAACCCCCTCGACAGGGATGGCTCAAGTGTAGTACTCGCTTGGTGAGCCAATCCAGGCGAGCTTGTCGTTATACTACTGTCGTGACATGGTTACTAACCCTGTCAAACTTTAATTACTCTCAGCACTTTGTTCTTTGTTCATTTTATGCACTGTCCACATAATACTAACACCAGCACTGTGACAAAAATTTTGTTAATATATAATGCCTTTTAATTACTCTAAACAACTGTATTATTATTTCATTAATAAATCATGTTTTAAGAAGATAGAGTGTTATTAACAAAAAGAAAAGTATTCTGAAGCTCAAATGCTTGTATTTTCACGAAGCATGTTGTTGCTCTTGAAGGTACCCAATTGAAATACCTGGACTGGATGAATGAATCAATCAATGAATCTATGAATAAATCAACTAATTAATCAATCAATCCATACATGAATGAATCAAAGAATCGATGTATGGATGATTCAATGAATCGATGGATGATTGATTCAATGGACTGAGAGGGGAAGAATGATCAATTAAATGGTGGGCCTACATGATGATAAACGCATCCTTGCAAGGGCTCTTGCAACTCCTGCATGGCTCAATGTGGTCTGTCTTTGCCGTCCACTACAAAGAATGAGAAACTCGTTAAAACCGAACGTGAGACACTCCGTGAGATGGAAGACCTTTGGATACTAACTACAGCGTCAAGCGTTCAATAGAAATATTTAATTTCTATTTTTCGTAACCGATTGTGCACGACTCTGGTTTGTACTCGGCACCCATGGAGCTAACGGCAACCATGATAGCCATTTGTCCAATGCTTATTAACTCATATGTTTCAAATCATGTGAACAATTAGTTGGAACGCGAGTTTCGAAATACATGGAAGTTATGCAATAGGAGGAAGTTCTTTCTATCCGGTAAAGTAGCATTCGCTTGTATTATTATCAATCTTCTGTCAAGATGTAAGAGTATTAATATCCGCTGCCTCCAAGTAATATCTGAGACTTCCATCACCGCCAGCTGGATATCGCATCCGTATATTTCACACGCGTCAGCAAATCACACGAGAAATCTGGACAGGATATTTAAAAGAAAGAGCCGGTGCTATGCAATTATTTTACTCTGTCATTATGTTATGGCTAGGTATGCGAAATAAAATTTAAAATTAATTATAGTCTTTATATAGATTCTACAGGGATGCAGAACTTGGCGGCAATTGTGGCGAGCGTCAAAAGCTGGAATAAGTCATTCACTCCTTCCTTCAACCCCTCGCGTAATTTGCATGACAGGGCAGAAGGGATTTGTATTTACTGTCTAGTAGTGAAATTCAGCGCAATGTCGTTCGGAAAATACCAGTTTAAAGAGCAATGAGAAATGAAAACTTCTGTATTAAAAACAATTACAAAGCGTGTATGAGTTCTATGTTTGGTTCTACATAATGTACGTAAGTGAGCAAACATTCTCGAAAATTAGCTTTATTTAGAGCGATGATCGCTCTGAATTGATAGATCACAGATGCACATCTGATTTTCTCAGGCTATAGGCCTGTACATCTTCAGTATAGCCTAATACAACGAATCTGGTGAAGAAAACATGAATCCAGAGATGTGGCGCACATTGTAGTTGAATCTAAGTTAATTACAACACGACTTGCTTTATATTCGCGTAAGAAATTAGATTTGTTTCAGTTTTCATTATGAGATCAATGCATAACGTGGCCCGCCGAAGTGACGTGAATTTCCGCAGCATGCGGAATCCGATTCACGCAAAGTGAAGTGGGTAGGCATTAGACACAAACACACACATGTAGTAAATTTTATTTTTTTAATAAAAGTTATGTACTTTTATACTTCTCAAAATGTTGTGGATGATTTAATTTTTACGTACAAAAGTCATAGTATTTCTTTTTAAAAAAAAAAAAAAAAAAAAAAAACCCATAAGCAAACAAAAATAACTAATAGTAGTAGTGTAATAGAACAGGTTAGACATTTTACTTATCTGAGATGTGATGTATCCTATGAATATGATAAAGTCTTGAAACAAAGTCTATAAATTTCAGAATATTTGTGGCACCTTAAAACGTACATTGAAAAAAAGAACAGAAAAACAATTTCAAATGTTTATACGACAATGCCAGTGCCAATTTTAATGTATGTTTAAGAGAATTGGGCAATGAATAGGATTGACAAAAGAATTATAATGAAACAGCTAAAATTATATTTTTACGATATGCAGCTCGTTATACAGTTAAAGTTCACATTAGAATTGAGAATATAAGAGGAAAAGTCGATATGTTTAATTTAAACAATAAAATAGAACAGAATAAACAAAATTGGATGGACCATATATCAAGGATGTCTGATGAAAGACTAGTAAAACAAGCCCTTCAGTATCGACAGAAAGTTAGACGAGATATAGGAAGACATATGCGTCGTTGGGAAGACTACGGTACTTCTGAGGAAAAACAGGTCAATATGTCCTCTATCCTGATGGATGACCATTATTATGATGACGAGCTGAACTTTATCTATTCTACAGCACATAAACATGAAACGATTACTTTCCTCATGTAAAATAGTTTTCACGTAACAAATCTTTCTTTATTAGGGGTATTCATAACGCGTTTTCCCGTCACAATCTTAAATATTTTCCTTTCATCAAATTGCATCCATGTTACCTGGAAACATTAACTAATATTTCGTTATCAGGATCATTAATAGCGAATTTTCCCGTCACAGTCTTCCAATTTTTCCTCACATTGCATCCATTTTAGCTGAGAACATCAACAAATCTTTCGTTACTGCAAAAGCTGATAACACATATTCCCGTCACAATCTCAAAATATTTTCCTTTCATCAAACTGTATACATTTTAGCTATAAAAATTAACTAATTTGTCCTTATTCGAGAAGTTGATAATGCGTAATTCCCTCAAAATTGCAAGGTAGTTTCCTTTCATGAAATTAAATCCACTTTTGCTGAACAAATAAATATTTCGTTATTGGGAAAGTTGATAATGTGTACACTAATCCCAATATAACACTCCCGAAAATATTATGGACTTCTTATGTGACCATCCACTTAACTGAAAGCAGATTTAACAACGACGAAAAATATTAGCAAAAGAATAATTCTATATTATTTGAAAACCAAAAATACATTTTATGAACATAATCCTCGTAAAAAGTAGAATTTTCACAACCATTTACTTATAGATTACTCTCAGAACGCTGCTGCGGTTCTCCAGTGACATTTTAAAAATAATTCCTTAATGACGCTGTATCAACTGTACAGTTATACAGGGTGCTAAAAAAAAAGTATCCAATATTTTAGGATGTGATAGTATGCATCAAAACAAGAAAAAAATGTCTAATAAACATGGGTCCTACAATACACAATTTCTGAGATCTGAACACTTGTTTATAGGAGGTGCTCAATGTGACGTCCATTTATGACAATGCATTTTTCTGCCCTACAATACAGCAGACTACTAGATAACATACCGTAGTTGACACCCCTGGCATGGAATACTAATACGTCGCAAGGAATACTGAAAACAAAAGTTTAGTTGCGGATAGAGCGGGGTTCAGCAGAGATGGTGTTGTGAATTTTCGTAATCAGCATGTGTGGGCTGATGAAAATCCCCATGCACTTGAAGAAATAAGGCATCAACACCGATTCTCAATCAACTTATGGGTAGGCGTTATTGGCGATAGATTAAGGGCCATACGTTCTACCACAGAGATTAACTGGGGTTCGTTATCAGGATTTTCTAATTAATGTATTGCCTACCTTGCTGGAGTATGTGCCATGTCAGCAAAGAGTACAGATGTGGTCCATGCATGATTGCACACCAGCACATTTTTTCCGCAATGAGCTTGAACACTTGACGCTGACACTTCAGGACCACCGGATTGATTGGGGAGGCCTCACACCTTGGCCTGCTCGTTCCTCAAATCTAAATCCTCCAGACTTTTGGTTATCAAGAACAACCAGGTCAATTTCAAAGAGTGCGTGATTCCTTACGCCGAAGGGCAGAGGAATGCATTGCCATGAATGGACGTCACGTTGAGCACCTCCTATGAACAAGTGTTCAGATCTCAGAAAGTATGTGTTGTAGGACCCATGTTTATTAGACATTTTTTTCTTGTTTTGATGCATACTAGTATCTCCTAAAATATTGGATACTTTTTTAACACCCTGTATATCGTAGGCGGAAATGCTGGTAGAGGGATGGTATTTAGATACATGAGTCCGAGCATTCGCTATGCAGTTACGTAACATTCGCCTTACAGGTGAGAAAAACCTCGGAAAAATTCCAAGCAGGCAATCAGCCCAAGTCCATCTTCGGAACACAAATTGAGATCACCAACACCTAAGCTACACAGGTGGTCCATTGATACTTACGGCTCGGAGGGAAAAGTAAGTGTGAGGTTATGATGTTTATAAAATTTATTCTCTAAAATTTTCTGACATATTTATTCTATGCTTGATTTTTGTTTATCGTTTTCTTTAAATATCGTTAGGCAATATATAGCAACAATGCCGCCACTATTAAAAGTAGTAAAATAGTTTCGGAAACTGATTAAGTTCCTACTGGGTAAGAATGTACCAATTATGAAGATAATTATTACAGGAAAAAGAAAACAGCTGAAGAGAAAACGCCGAAATTACAAGTCTGTAAAGGGGGACTTGGATTGAAATCAACTGCAGATGGCTTTGAGCGATTCTCGCTCTGTAAATTAATGTTGTTCACGTAATGTTTTCGATAATAAGGAGAAATTTTTGTCTGTGTTACACATACTGTAGAAATGCTTTGATGTTGGTCTCTCACAACAAGACATAATTAGTTAATTAAAGAATTAAAAAGCCAATTATCTTCAGCATTCATACCAGTTTGATAAGATGGCTATGTGAGACGCAGAGCATGACGGGAACTTGTGACGTGACAGCAGTCTAGGGCAAGGTTACGTAGTTCCGGGACTTGCCACTATGAGCGCATTAACGACACAAGTCCCTCAGTCTCGCTTTAATGACAGAAAAGCTAACGGCATCGATGCCCGATAGCATCAATGAGTGGGAGCGAAAAGCGACAATAATTCTAGTAGTCATTCGGACTAGACCGCAGCTAGCAAACTAGGGGTCAGCGGGTCATTTATGTTCTTATTCAAGTCACGTTGTTCAATTATTTCTGTTTTATAGAAAGGGCACCGCCCAATTTCAATAATGTTTTCGATACTGTTGTAAATCAATTTGTTGACAACCTCTCCTCTAAAGGACCATAGTTCCGATTCCGAGTAATTCATGTGATGTCTGTGGTGGATAAAGGTAGGCGCTCACTTACCGAAAAAATTTCATTCTCCTCGTTCGGATTTTTATTATAATAACTCTTTCGTATTTCCGAATTAATAAGATAGTTTTTTAATTTACCGCTAGAGCGCATTATTTCATTGTAGTGTTCTGAACTGAACCTGAAAGTAAAATGAATAGCACTGTAACCTAAATAAACTCTGAAGAACATACCTGGTTGATTCAATATTTTCCCGATTTCATTCCATATTCTTTTTTTTATATTGCTATAATTCTATTTTGATCAATTGTACAGCTCTTTCATACTTTGGTCTAACAAAATAAGCTTCAAGTCATTTATTTATTTACTTTGCTAATAATTGTAACATAAAATATAATGTAAACAGAAAAACTTCAGCTCGCTCCTGAATGAGTAGTCGTGCTCAGGGGCGGATTCCTGAATTGAAATTAAGAAGTATATAATACAATTGGTCTTATGTCTACTACGCAATAAGAATATATAAATTTAAATTTACAATTTTTCAATTTTTATAAAATCCATACATAACTTTTTTAATTTAATACTAAAACTATTAGAATTGATAAGATTAGGATATTTAAATATAATTTTGTTATATATTCTTGGGCCTAAATTACTACTATGATTAAATACTGTAGCACTGTTGCATTTTGGTTCAGACAATCTTAAAGAATTCATACACTTTTTTCATAACTATGAGAATACAATTCAAAATTATTTCGATTTTTATATATGAATTTCATTAATACAATATAATAAATTTGTTTTATTTTAAGAACATTAAAGTCTGGAAACAATTTTTGAGATGGAAAATCAATAGGTTTATGAAGACATATTTTAGTTATTTTCTTCTGTAATAAATAAAGTGGGTTAAAACTGGATTTAAATAAGCTCAATACTACAGCGATTGGAGACCTTACAATCGATATAATTTTAATGACATTCTTTCTTTCGATCTTGGCCCGTACGGAAATGCGTTTAGAATTCTCTGGCCAGAATTTTGGAAGAAATTCAGTCATACGGACAGAGGCGTTACGGCCTAGTGGGCGATGCTCCAATTAAAATAATGCAAAAAATAAAAGTCCGAACGCGTCGAACGAATCCGTTCCGGTAAATGAGCGCCTACCTTAAAGCTGCAATCAAAAGTTTCCTTTGAATACCGGTTCTTCTCATTTTTAATTCTATTTTGAGTTCAGAACTTTATTGGTCCATATTGATAATAGAATAGAACCTAGATTATACGTAGGCCAGTTATATGTAGTTCTGGTTCGTACGTAATAATGCACAGGTCTTGGCAAAAATTAATTTAAGTACATGTATGTAATTGAATTGTACGTAATTTGTTTTTGTAAGTAGTATTTTTTTAAACGGGTTTGAATTGTAGACATTTTTGTTTCCTTTGATACGTCATAATGTTTAATTTTAACTTCATTTGATTACTTCAATACATTTTAATAATTTCCCACCATCCTCAAGGTCTCCTGTGGAATTCGGGGAACATACAAGCCATGTGGCAGTGAAGACCGCTGTCTATTTACATCAGTAACCGCAGGTTACGGTACTCGTACCGATAAGACAACAAACTCACACAGCCCAGGCGAATTCAGAGCTAACATGCTTCGTCTTTACATTCTAGATAATCTTCTTTCTCATGGGACATGAACTAAATATTTGAAAACAGTCGCAGGTGTCTCAGTATCTGTTCAGCAATCATGTGTCATAGTAAAAGATAGCGCTACTCATTACAAGACAAAGATTTGTGAAAGAAATCCAGGCAAGTTTCAACAAAACAAAACTGAAATTGTAAGAAGTTTGTAATAAAGTTCTTCTTCTTCTTCTTCTTCTTCTTCTCTTCTTCTTCTTCTTCTTCTTCTTCTTCTTCTCCTTCTTCAGTTCATAGACTAAGCGTTAGGCCTGTTACGGTCTTGCAGCAAATCTTTCTATCTTTCTTTTGGTCTACCGATATCTCTCTTGCCTGTAGGATTATTGTTGTTTAGCCAACTGTCCGAAGATAGATCTGAAACCTCATAAGTGATACCAAGAAGACACCACTAATTAAATCTAATCTAGTGCATCCTTTTGTTTTCCTCTATAATCTCATTTGAGTACTCTGAATTCTAGATTGAAATATTTTGCTGTAGGGAACCAAGATTCACTACCATACAAGAGAACAGGTGTAGCCATTGTTTCGTAAAATTTCATTCTTACTTACTTTCTCGTTTTATTTTTCAATGTTCTATGTGTTATTCCACAAATCATCTGATATTTATTAAATTTTGACGAAGGATGAGTGGAACGGAGAAAAATTCTCTCCGCCACCGGGATTTGAACCCGGGTTTTCAGCTCTATGTGCTGACGCTCTATCCATTAAGCCACACCGGATTTCCATCTCGATGTCGGATTGAATTCTCTCAGTTTAAGTTCCACCTCATGGGTTCCCTCTAGTGGTCTACCCTCATCCACTGCGTCATAGATGTATGACAGTGGCACAATGTCCACACATGTGCAGAGGTGCACTCGTTAAGAGTGACTAAGTGGCCGGGATCCGATGGAATAAGCGCCGTCTTAAATCACTAAGTGAATATTTTTCGCATATCATATATTATTACGATGTACTGAAGTACATATATTTCCGTGCAGTTTATTCAGTTTTGTTTGTTGTAATAAACATGTATAACATAATAAAGAAGATATCTTAAAGTCTGAGTTTATGAGTGAAGAAATTAAATGTAAGTACAATAGTGTGTTTATATTAAATATTAAAATTCTAGTCACTTTCTACTGATTAAAACAAATTTAAACAGATGAAAGATGGATAGAACGGAGAAAAATTCTCTCCGGCACCGGGACTCGAATCCAAGTTTTTCGGCCCTACGTGCTGACGCTTTATTCACTAAGCCACACCGGATTCCAGTTCCGATATCGGATCGAATCCTCTTAGTTTAAGTTTTATCTCTCTCCACTTTTTGTAAGTAACAATAAGTGCACTGTAATAGGTCTATGTCAGTATAGTTTTATGTTATGAAGAAAGATTTCCCTAGCAACAAGTTTCTGTGTGGGAATTCTAACTTTCAAAACTTAACAACAATAGCTGTAAATACAGCAAAAAGACACGATCGTGTAAAAATTGTATTTCCACTTCACCTCTTTGTAACAGTGCACGAAATGCGATATACAAACAAAGATTGTGCTGAAATCTCATGGAAAAACTAGGAATGATGATTAGGTCGATTATTTTGAAGAGACCAATATGGGGAGCTCTTTAAAGCAATACTCATAGAAGCTACGTTCAGCCAATTGCTGTCAAAGATGTTAATTTTGTGAATACTCTATCTATCCACACATTTACATCCAATTTATCGAGATATATGCAACTCTCCGGCATTCTACACTGAAAGTACCTCACTCTTCGAGGCTTGGAGAAGCGCAGGAAATCCTGACGGATGATGAGAGATATTTCCGTGTGACCATGGGAACCAAAATCACGTCTGGCGGTACAGCTGGCGCACCTTGTGTCACTTTAGTTGTGACGCGCGCAGCCGGGTGTATTGGCCGGCTCGAACAACGGACAGAGTAGGAGTAACGCACCGGAAGAACGTTGCACACCGGAAGCCAGAGGTAATAATTCAGAGTGCATTCCCGTATTCGGGACTTCAACTTATACACTAACAGTCTTACTAATAAACCGTGTATAGTTTTTATACGAGACGTATGCAGAGTTGAGACAGAAAACGTTACTAATAAACTATGGATGTATAAACAGGCTGTAACTATACAATGGGAATTGCTTTGCAGTAGTTATATACACGAAACCCCTTGTTTAAGCGTTGTATATAGCGAAAAAATGGCCGCCCCTTTAACAGCTGTTCGTATCGACTGTCATTTTATGATGATGTTTACCTTGTAACCACAGAAGAATAAAGCAAAGATCATAGAATTATTAGAATAATATTGCTGTAGCTTGTACTCTTTGACCAAAATGTAGTGTGATAATCGATTAGAGCCAGTTGTACTATCGATACTTAACACGCCACACTAGAGCGCGCTACTGGATGCAATAGAGAACCTCAGATATTATATTACCTTTCGTAACGAAATAATGACGAAACTATGACGTAAGCTGTGTAACAGTTATACTGTTATACACGACGTATGTAGTGATTATTAGTAAGGAATTTACACACGACTTATAGACGAGCTACTCATTGTATAAGTATAAGACAGTTAAACGTCTGTATATAGAGTTTTTATTAGTAAGACCGTAAAAATGTATTGCCCATTACTTTACTTACGAAACGATTATTTTAATCTTACCATCAGTAACTTCGAATCTTTAAGATTTACTCGTTAATATTGTGAACTAACACTTCATAAAAAAACCTGAGGAGTAGTCTTCTTCCTCTTTTTCTTCTTCTTAGTCTTCTTGATCGTCTTCTCTTCCTCCTAGTAGTTCTCCGAATTCTGTCTCCCCTTTTTCTTAATCCAGACTCTCTTTTGATGTCATTTCTCTATTTATTATTCAATCAATCACTGTGGTGCATCAAATCTCAGAAGGTGTTTGGCATCATTACAATTTTCCCCCAAGCTTAATCTTCTTCCACCATGTTCCTATTTCCTCCAATTCTTTCCAGATCCCTTTGCACTTGACCACTCCAACGGAATCTGGGTGTTGCCAAAGGTCTCCTTCCATCTGGTAGTTCTTCCCAAGTAACTTTTATCAGGAAGGGGCGGCTCGTCCATAAGAGCTGCGGAGCTGCAGCACTCCCTGCTTTGACAAGAAAATAAAAATAATATTTATTTTAATTTTTAGAAGAATTGTTACAGCTTTTATTGGTAAATTGCTTTATATTTCATCTGGCCGGGAATATGTACTATTATCTTATGCATAATCTTTTTGCGCGTCGACTGTATTGGAATTGACACTGCATTCAAAGTCGTCCTGGGATTTGCAGAGTGGTTAGCTCATAGAGAGTGTGTCTTGCTTGGTCAGGGGGTAGAGAGGTGAAGGGGAGCAGAGGAAAACTGCCGCTGTTTAAAACCTATATTTCGCTGCAGTGGTTGCAGAGCCTGGCCACAAGGGATCTTTCCTCTCCTTCAGCTATTGTAATGCTGCGTCAAATGGATTCTCCATTCCCTTGAAACTTAATGACAAAATTTTTATTTTTTTTCTCACATACTTACTGTTGTAGAATCTTATCGAGTTAATACAACGAAATTAATATTCTCTTTTGCCTTACTATTACGTATATATCCAGCCTCCAGCAGAACCTAATATTTGCCTTAACTCAAAATGATTGCACGAGTAGAATCCTTTTGATATAGCACGTAAAATACGAAAGAGACTTCTTTTCCAGTTTTAGAAAATTGTTGACCATCAGTATATCTGAGTGTTGCTTTGGTGTGACGTCTTAATACCGTAACTTAACCAGTGCAAATGTGCAGGCATGAGTGTGTGTGAATTACAGAATATTAATTTTATTTTTCCCTTGCGGAGAATATTGATGTAATGAAGTGAAATTAAAGGGTCGTCCGTTACCCGACTTAAATCTTACTGAAGCTTCATCCAGCCGAAATAGTGCATGTATGTAAGGAAGTATAACAATGAAATTTACGCTAAGCATTTGTGGTTACGTGGATGTGAACAAAAAAAATCTGTATTTTGTTTTCTTTGCCTCCTCTTCGGTGGTGATACTGCATGGACTAGGAGTGATGTGACAGATTTAGGACATTTGCCCCTAAAAAGCAAAATGCACGAATCTTCGCAGTCTCACATGAAAAATGTTGTTTCATTGGCTATGTTACGCAACTCATACTGCTGTGCAATTAAATGAAACGAACAGAACAAACATTCTCAAACATAATCAAGAAGTGAGAAAAAATCGTGAAATTATTAAAAAAAAATTGATTGTATCAAATTTTGTGGCCAATATGAACTTCCCCTTAGGGGACATGATGAAAAAACGATTCGAAGAACCCTGATGTGTTTCGTGGGTTGCTACAATTCGTGAGTAATCTAAACGAGCCTCTCAAAAATCATTTGGAATATGTCACTGTTTAAGGTTATTCTAAGACAATTCAGAATGAACTGGTAGATTGTAAGTTGAGTGTCTGCCGATCTGAAATTCAGACTGAAATCGATGGTATTAGTTTTTCTTAGGGATTAGCAAATGGTCCTACAGACATCTCCCAACTAAGTCAGGAAGTTTTGGTTTTTCGATATGTAGTGCATATTTTTTTGTCCTATACTTATTAGTAATGGTATCAAGAAGTGAAATTTGTATGTACCGAAATCTACTGCAGCTCTCCCAATCCACAAGTTCACGAGCCGCCACTGTTATCAGGAATTGTTTTTCTCTTCTTATTAGATGTCCTAACCAGCCCAGTCTTCTACTTTTAACTATTGCTTCATCTGGTTTCAGGTATAGGCTTCTTAATTCCCTATTTCTCCTAATTGGTCATTGTGCATTTTCTTGAATGGGGCTAAAAATCGTTCTCAATATTTTATTTTAAAAAATTATCAGTGCCTTCTCTGTGTTCTTTTTTTAAAACCCACGTTTCTGCACTGTATATAAATTATTATTATTATTATTATTATTATTATTATTATTATTACTATTATTATATTTTATTATTACAGTATTATTATGAACAGTAATCTTACTAGAGATTTTGATTTACCTAAAGAAAATCAAAACTCGAGTAAGATTTAATTGACTATTACACGATTAGAAGAAAGTATATATAAAGATTAGAAGAAATAAAGTACTCTAATACAATAAAATATTGACTTACTGAAATTCTATTTCACTAATGTTAGCTTCACTAAAACGTTTGAACGGAGCCACCATTTTCAGTTGACTGTCTATGCTGTAAACAAATGACGATCGCAAAGCATGTTTTATACTGCCGAAAAGAATTTGCAGTTTGACATGTTGGAAAATAAAGAAACAAATGGTAGGAAGGTGATAATAACAGGAAAAAGTATATAAAGATTGAAAGAAATAAAGTACTCTACTACAATAAAATAATATTAATTTACTAAAATTCTATTTTACTAATGTTACCTTCACCAAAATGTTTGAACGGAACCGCCATTTTCAGTTGACTATCTATGCGGGAAACAAATTACGATCGCAAAGCATGTTTTACAGTAACAAATGTTAGGGTAGTGATAAAAACAAACAAACGCTAAGGAAGCGATAAAATTAAACAAATGATAAGGAAGCGATATAATTGTGTGATAAGCAACCATGATTGTTTGAAAGACGTCCTTTCGTACCGTTTTATTGGTCAAAAGTAGTATGACGTAGTAAAAGTGCAATAGTCATTATAACATTACTATTATTACAATCACTGGGATCCAAATGATGAATGATCTGTACGAGAAGTGATCCACGAAGTGTAGGATTTTCTTTCTCTTAAAATCGAACTTTGACTACAAAAATAAAATGTAAAGATCTATATTTACCGAACCCACAACGGAAAATAATGAATGTTCTTCTACTCCTTGGTGACAAGTTGAACAAACTTGTGCATAATTTAAATGAACTGACAGTGTTTATTTAGTTTTATCAAGTCATGTAATATTTAAATATCTACTTCATACTTTGTCCACTAATACTACTTCAAAAGTGGATAATTAAAATCTGGTGAAAGAAGTGAAATGATTATCGAACAAATTTTATTTATTTTAATTATAGTGTCCCTTCAGACGAAGCCACTTTTAGTGACGCGTTAGTGGCGCTGCGAACGTGAGTTAGTGGCGCTATTAACGGACGACTCTTGGACCACCAATTCCCTACACCGTCACGACAGTGTACAGGTTTAATTAAAAAGATATATCACAACAGATTAATATGTTGTTGTTGTTTTCTAATGCCAGGCGTTTGACAATAAAGTCATTTGACCTCTTGCACTCCAATATTTTTCAAAGATATTATCATGGCCAGCCACTGAAGCACAGATTTTGAGGTGTTCCGAATCCATTTCTTGATTTGACTTGCACAATGGGCAGTTAGGGGACTGATATGTTCCAATTCTATGCAGGTGTTTGGCCAAACAATCATGGCCTGTTGCCAATCTAAATGCAGCTACAAACGATTTTCGTGGTAAATCGGGAATTAACTGTGGATTATGATGCAGAGAGTTCCATTTTTTCCGTTCAGATTGTGTTATAAAATTTTGTTTGTTGAAGTCTAAGTATGTAGATTTAATAAATCTTTTCACAGAGTAATACGTAGATTTAGTAACAGGTCTGTAAGTAGCAGTGCTGCCCTTCTTTGCTAAAGCATCTGTATTCTCGTTTCCCAGGATTCCACAATAATAATATAGAATAATAATATAGAATAATAATATAGAATAGCAATAATAATAATAACAATAATAATAATAATAATAATAATAATAATAATATAACCATAGACTACTAAATTGCTGGACTAGTGCGAATTACGGATATATTATTTATATAGTAAAATCCTCTTTGTTTCACGTTAAAATAAAATAACGAATCTAAAATAATGTACTAAGTTAAATAAAATATTAAAAAAGAGATGAAAAATTAGCTCATCTCAGGTTCGAACCTGGGTGCAATTACACCACGGCCTTTGACTTTGCCATTACACTACAGACACCTATTTCTATTATATTGGTTGAATTACTCGTGCGTGCTATGATTGGTTTCATGTTTGGTGCCTATTATATTTGATTTTGAATTCTTAAAAAGTAAACAAAAATATGTTTTATATCGTATCGTTCCTCATTTTCGTGATTTTAAATTAATATTTTTATTGTCCTGATGTAAATCATCGAACAAGGTATGGAATAGTCCTCGATTCTGCCTTTCCAAAACTAATGGATAGACTCGAACTCTTCTTCTATTTTAACGTCTATTCTTTCTCCGTATGAGCAAATTTGCCAAAAGTATATCTCCTTCTACGTCCTTGTTCACTGGAAGACTGAAAAATGCTCTACAAAAATTTAGCAAAAGTGGCCTCGTGTGAAGGGACCCTTAATGTTTCCCAAATTGAACAAATATATAAGTATACATTATTAAATATTTTCAAATAAACAGTAAAATATATCAAGAAGAATCGCGTGTTTATCTTCCTAGAAGAAATTTGACATTTGCTTTAGCTGAACCTAAATATTACACCATTGGAATAAATCACAGCCAGAGATACGGGCCAAGGTTATACAACTCTATTTTGATAATAAATCCAGCCCTAGGCAATTTTCATTTGAATAAATTTATGAACAAAATTAAGCAATTTGTTTTTCCTTTTTTTTTTTTTTTTTTTTTTCTGAAATTTCAATATAGGCTAATTATTCATTCCAACTTATATTCTGTTCCTGAATTGATTCTTTACTTTTATCTTCGTAATTATCCCTGCTTTATAGTAATTATATTGATTTTATAGTTTTATTGATTTTGCGTTATGTTCCATTTAGTACAAAATAGCTCTTTATAGGAACCGCCCCCCGAACACGTACTTGCCCAGACGGATGTATGCTACGTCCGTTATTATGTATTTATTTCGTATTAGGTTTGTTCAGAATTGACCGCCTGCTCATGCGCAGTAGCTCAATGTGTGTTCCAACAAGATTAGAACTAATTCCGAACCGATACTGAATTCCCAGTTCCCTGTTCTAACGTGCTTTGGAAGTCGTTCGGAACGAGTGAAATTTGTTCTCGATTAAGAGCAGGAACTAGGAATTCTGAACTGCTGGCGCATGCGCAGATGGTTTAATCTGAAGATGACGATTAAAAAGCTTCGAGACTAGGTAGGTTAAAATTATTAGAGTTGCCAACTCTCCCTATTTCCCGGGATCTCCCATATTTGTCCCTAATTTTTAACAGTCTCCCGGCTCCCGTATTTTTCTTCTCTTCGAGCATTTTTCTCCCTTATTTTTGCATAATGTAAAAATAACTATTCTAAACATTTGATTTTGCCGTGAATGATGACTGTTTATATGATGAATTTTGTTACTCAGGAGATGCTATGAAATGTGCAGTCTCTTCAGAAAGTAATGCTGTTGGAAATGAGTTTTAGTGCTCACCTATTTAGAATCGAATAATATTAATATTACAATTTTGGAAAGACTGTAGTTTTGTTCTATGCATTCCAAGTAGTAATGTTCTTACAAAGAGGATGTTTTATCTCATAAACAATGCACAGATGTTCGAAACAAGAGTACGACACATCCAATCAAATCAGAGCTGCAAACTGCAATTGATTTCAACTATTACGATCTGTCTCACAATACTCTTAATTTAAGCCTAGCAGTCGAAGTGTATGATAAAGTTGCTTTTTAGTAACTGAACTGAATATTTTGCCAATTTTATATGTGAAATGTCGTTTTCTTAATCTCCCGTATTTTCTTTTAAAAAGTTGGCAACCCTAGTTAAAATAAAATAGTATAGTCCAGTATGAGTGATTTGGAAGGTGATAACAATATTTTTTACGAAGAATTAAGATATGAGAAGAAACTCCGAAGGCCGTGAAAGAAAAGTTCAATAAAGGTTCCTACAACGTAAAATCCCGAACTGGTTCTGACACCGTACATAATTGGCGTCGGTATTTCCCCGTAGTTCCGAACGCGCTCAGAATTGTTTGCTGGAACAAAACTATCGTATGTAGCAATAAATATTAAACAAATAAAATTTTATAAATAATAGAGTAGTATTTGCACATTTATTATTGTGATATCACAGATGAAATAATCACATTCTGTTCATCACACAATAAAAGGAATTCTATCTTTATAATCTACATACAGTCCTGGCCTAAATCTGATGGGTAAGGACGACAAGTAGCGTTAGTCAAATCAACAACGCGACGCGTACAATTGCCATGCAGTAATACTATAGCTTAGCTTTTCGGCGAACAAAAAACTAAACTCACCTTGTCCAGTTCTCCATGCATTGTTGCCAAACTTGTAGTGCTCTCTTCAACTGTAGTTTCAAATTTTCCCTCCGTCATAGGTCTGCTGCATTATTAAGCTGCGTGAATCAGTGTCAGGACGCCATCTGTGGAGAAATAAATGAACTCTGTTATAACGTGTTCACCACACTTCGCCTGAACAATGCAACCCAACTCGCAGTACCGTCTGGTGTGCAGCACATCTATGAACTCCACAGGCGAACAACTAAATGAAAATATTCTGAATGGCTGACTACAAGATTTTCTTACATGCCGCAGTAATGTAAATGTGTTAATGTACCTCAACATTATTATCAGAAGACAAGAGTTGAAATTTCATTCACAATGGAACAGTGTAAGAACGAAAGACGAAGGCATTATAATCGGAAACAATAAGTTCCATCTTTACATCAGTGGTAATAATAATACTAAATAATTAAATTATCATATTTATTATACTTACTTACAAATGGTTTTTAAGGAATCCGGAGGTTCATTATCGCCCTCACTTAAGCCCGCCATCGGTCCCTATCCTGTGCAATATTAATCCTGTCTCTATCATCATATCCCACCTCCCTCAAATCCATTTTAATATTATCCTCCAATATTTAATATTATACGTCTCGGCCTCCTCAAAGGTTTTTTTTCCTCCGGCCTCCCAACTAACACTCTATATGGATTTCTGGTTTCGCCCACACGTGCTACATGCCCTGCCCATCTCAAACGTCTGGATTTAATATTCCTAATTATGTCAGGTGAAGAATACAATGCGTTCAGTTCTGCGTTGTGTAACTTTCTCCATTTTCCTGTAACATCATCCCTCTTAGCTCCAAATATTTTCCTAAGCACCTTATTCTCGAACAACCTTAATCTCTCTTCCACTCTCAAATTGAAAATCCAAGTTTCACAACCACACAGAACAACCGGTAATATAACAGTTTTATAAATTCTAACTTCCAGCTTTTTTGAGAGCAGACTGAATGACAAAAGCTTCTCAACTGAATAATAACAGGCATTTCCCATATTTATTCCGCGTATAATTAATTATATATTTATCTTCATAATTTATTTCATTATTTTCGCCTGAAAATCTTACATATCCCTTGGTCATTATTTATGTATTTGCTTACTCATGGTATATGTTTATTTATAAAGAAAATTAAATTTTATAACTATCAATAAAATAAAATTCACTGAGAGAGGTGGCTAAAAAATAACACACTAGGCAAGCATTCGGAAGGTCCCATAGTCAAACCCCTTGACTGACAGATTTTTTTCATGGATTCGCTCAGTTACAAAGGCAAATACAAGATTTGAAATTGATGTACCATGATTTATCACTGTCTTAATCACTATTATCATAATCAATATATAAAACAGAAATTAGTGAAAAATAATAAAAGCCATATTATATAATGTTTGACAACAGAAACAGAATCACAGCAATAGTTCACGGTCTACCATGATTTATCACTGTCTTAATCACTATTATCATAATCAATATATAAAACAGAAATTAGTGAAAAATAATAAAAGCCATATTATATAATGTTTGACAACAGAAACAGAATCACAGCAATAGTTCACGGTCTACCATGATTTATCACTGTCTTAATCACTATTATCATAATCAATATATAAAACAGAAATTAGTGAAAAATAATAAAAGCCATATTATATAATGTTTGACAACAGAAACAGAATCACAGCAATAGTTCACGGCCTACTGATTACCCAAAGATCCTACGCGAGCGAAATTATCTTGATATTAAAGGTGTACAAATAAAATCAACAATAAAAAAGTAAAATAATATTATTAGTTAATTATTTACACAGCAGCTTAATTTATGTTATGGTTTTTATTTGGATATGCTTAATGAGTCAGCCACAAAAACACTGCACTTTTATTTGAATATCCATCTTGTATAATTAAATGTAACAAAGAAAATTATTGCATTTGCTAGATTGTTACCGTCTTTGTTTTCTTCACTGCCTCAAACTTACAGATCAGAAACTCTGAGAGTTTTATTTTGATCCGACACCAGTATTATATTTTTACCTCTATTCATTGAAAAAATGAAATTCTCTGAAACTCCACCACGGCTTTTGGGACACAGTGCATACAATGCATTTAAACTTGGCCAATGATGATATTACATTACATTGGTTATTAATAACACATTTATTGATAAATTATTTTGGTTACCCATATGTATGTCTTCATTTACTTACACAGTATATTTCTGATCGTCTTGACTTGCATATTTCTGTATTTGTCTCTTTAACCTGCATATTGCTTATTTGTTTGCTAATTTCTACATAACCTATTCAATATTCGTCGAAGAAAATATCACGTTGTTAAAATTTACAACGTGGATACGGATTTCTTGTTGATACTAATTTAACAATCCAAATACCTATTTCACAGTTCATTTATTTGTGAACTTCAGTTTAAAATTACGTGATTAGGTCTAATTTTATATTCCTGGCGTGTTGGGATTTAGTTAATTGATTAAACAATATTAGTTAAAATCTTAAATCCTAAATTTTATCATTCAAAACAACATATGCAAAGGGTCATTCAAAAAGCGCGCGGTTTTGAATCTCTTGGTGTTTTTTTGTTTGTCGGTTGCGGATATTATTTTATTTCATTTCGATATCCATAAACATTCCGATTGTTGATTCAGTCTGAATTTCTCGCATTCCGTCATTGTGTGTGTAGTCATGGAGCAGTTTACTACTGCGCAACGTGTGGTTCGTGACAGTGTGGCTGTTACTCCAACGAAATTGGTTCTTCAACGTTCCCAAGAATTAGGTATAGAATGTTCTTCAGTACGGCGAATTCTCCGCGATTTTACTTATGATCTCTGTGACCGAATATCCCCTCTAAGGAGTTATTTTAAGTTAATATAAGCCACATTTCATAGTAATGCTTCGAGTTAATAATTCATTAATTCATTTACGATTCATCTACACAGCCATCACATTGTTGGCTATGATATATTGAGGAATATCTGTTAAGATTAAATTTCTTTAACTGATTTAAAGTTTCGTACATATTGAAATATTTTGTACTTCTTTCAAGTGTAATGAAGAACATTTCTTCCAAATTACATTTAAATATTTTACTTGAACTGCTCCTATGGGGTGTAATATGAAACACAGAATTAATAATAATAATAATAATAATAATAATAATAATACAATATTATAATAATATTAATATAAGAATATAATATAATATTAATATAATAGGGGAGACTGTTGTACCTTTAGCATAGTGGCCCTTTGAACATTTCTTGTTTTTTAATTTTTGCTGCTACCTAAAGGACTCAAAATGAAGTAGATTGTAGAGAAAGCCGCTAAGTAGCTCTGGTCGTAGTTTCAGTTTGATTTATTGCAAAGTGTGAGTTCCGTATTCAAAAGAAGTTTTTTTTAGTACCAAAAGTAAACATTTCGTTCATTGATGTATGTTTTCTAACACAAAACCAGATTGCATTTGTTAATATCTTTCAAGTACGGTGTGTTCCCTATCATCTGGTGAGTAATAACATATTTTAATTTCCATGATTTATTTGACTCTCTTAGTTTTCGGAGCCATATTTGTTTAAACGTGCACCCTCTTGTACCTTTGAACACAAAACATCTTGTACCATGGAACATGTTCCAAATTACACGATACTATCGGTTTTTGTTTTTATTTTATTTTAAGGTCATGTCACGAAGTATGTCTGGAATTAAAGAGGTCCCCAATTGATCCGGATGCCTTGAAGAAAACTGTTGAAGCAGTTATTGCTTCTCCAGGAAATAAAATCTAAATCGGAGAAGCCTGCTCTGGTTTATGATTGCAAATACATTTTAAATATGATTGTCAGTTTTTACAGCTATATTCCCTCCTATATTCCATGTGTTCCAACTTACAAGAGTGTATGTTCCAAGGTACATGATCCTATTGTACCTTTGAACACATTACATATCCCTTCATTTTATTTTTTCCATCCTTAATAAATCTGTAAAACAGAAAAATACATACAGGAAGTTGCAAAGGAATCTTCAATAATTATTTCAAGCATTTTTTCATTTAAAAAATTTCATTTCCCAAAATTAAAAAAAAAAAATAAAATGTGAAAAGTGTTTAAAGGTACAACAGTCTCCCCTACAAAAAAGGTATCCCGTAACATGCCATGAAGGCACTTGGGGGGCATGGAGGTAGAGCCCCATGCTTTCCACGATCTCGACACTAGAATGAGGTGGTGTGGTCGGCACCACGCTCTGACCGCCTTTTACCCCCGGGAAAGACCCGGTACTCAATTTTATAGGAGGCTGAATGAACCTCGGGGCCGTTCTGAAAGTTTGGCAACGAGAAAAAATCCTGTCACCACCTGGGATCGAATCCCGGACCTTCCAGTCCGTAGCCAGCTGCTCTACCAACTGAGCTACCCGGCCGCCATTAATATAATAATAATAATAATAATAATAATAATAATAATAATAATAATAATAATGATATTATAGGTGTAATGGATACGTGTAATACCGATCGAGCTGTGTAACATGTAGTTCCGATTTTAGCCGCCATAGATTACAACATTCGCTTATAAATTTCGATAGTCTCTCGAAAGTATACATTGAGTTTGAGGTCCTTTTATGTTATTTGTCTAAGGCTTCTCCATAAGGCTTGGAATTGGAAAAAAAAAACCTCGGAGAAAACCCAACCAAGTTATCAGCTAAAGCGGATTTCGAACCCACGACCAAGCTCAATCTCAAAGTACGAGTCCCGCTCACTATCCTTATACCGCGGTGGTGGCTGGAATATGGAATTACAGACGACAATTGTTATTAATGTTTAGTCCTACATGTCTTTCCCTAAACAAATATTTTCCTCCTTGCGATAGACGATTATATACGCATATCCTGCAACTTCAGGCACAACCTCCTTTGAAAGGAGATATATTGTTCAATGGACGAAATAGGGTTACATATTGTATAACTAACATCCGCGATTTTTGCTGTTTGATTGACCTACTCCACTCGGCACGGTGCGGACTGCTGAATGACTGTATTGTACTACATTCTATTCAGCGTAGTATTAGATAACCCACCATACATTACTGTAAGTTGGGTTGCGTCGCAGTAAGTCAAGGGGTATTTAAATTTTATACACGACGTCCAGTAACAGGGACAATTACACGGACAGCACTAATAGACAGTAGAAATATAATATTATCAGCAGCGATGTACTCAACGGCTAGGGGAGGAACTTTAATCATAATGGGAGCAATAGTCGAAGGTTTGAATTTCGTCTAGCGCGTTGATGTCCGTGAGTCTCTGTCTTGATCAGTGATAAATAGACATCGGATTTTATGTAAATATAAGTAACACTGCTAATGTTATAGAGACTAAAGATGTTTAATTATGCATTAGAACATATTTTAGTCTATTTCTTTATTTTAGTAGGTTATTTTACGACGTTTTATCAACATGTTAGGTTATTTAGCGTCTGAATGAGATGGTGATAATGCCGGTGAAATGAGTCCGAGGTCCAACACCGAAAGTTATCCAGAATTTGCTCATATTGGGTTGAAGGAAAACCCCGGAAAAACCCTCAAACAGGTAACATGCCCCGACCGGGAATCGAACCCGGACCACCTGGTTTCGCGCCAGACACGCTAACCGTTACTCCACACGTGTGGACTATTTTAGATTATTATATTATAAAATACTAAGTATTTTTTCTGTTTTCTTACTCTCTAACGACTAAAATCAACTAAAAGTGGAAGATATTATTTCCTCTTTGGAAGATGAAGCAACTTGTATTTCCTGTGCTAAGTATCTTATTAAAGATGACTTCACATTGAGGTTGCTTACATCAGGTCACATTTAACATTCTTGAATGCTGTGATGGTTCCTTTGGAAACTGTAGGGGAACGAATTTATGAGCAACTTCACCTTCTAGAGAGAAACGTAGCTCAGCATCCGAACCAGTTAGAGAAAACGTGCGAAAAAAATAGAAAAAGTTCTGCAGAAGAATCCCCAACGTACTGATTTCAATGCTGGAGTCGAAGTTTTGCCGGGGAAATGTAACAAAATGAAAAAACAACAGCCTATCTAGTGTTTACACCTTAGCTTTGCCACTGAAGAGAATAATTTTTGGCTATAAATGTGTGATGACAGTTTTTAACGTGAAACATGTATGAGCCTGAAATTCGAGAAATATGCTCACACTTTCTGTTAATACAGTAACGTCATTAACTACAGTAGGCCTCGGATGACTGATAAAAAAGATTGTTATGACAGAGGTGGCGATTCCGAGACAACTTAAAGATCTGAGTGACGGAAGCCATTACAACTTATTCGCAACAATCGTTCCGCCGAGAACTCTCATCGGATCTCTATTTGTTTGGCGAACAATAATGGATCTTACACCCTGACTTTGTGTAAGTTATGGTAGTATATAGGAGTGAAAGGAGATGACCAAAGTTGCCGTTATTGAAGTGGAGGAAAGATTAAAGAGAGGAAGCAAATTTATAGTTTTACCTCACACCGGGTATATTTGTTGGGGGAACAGTAATGTATCTTACTCTCAGACACTGTCTAAGTTCCGGTAGTTTGTGGGAGCGAAAGAATTTATTTCATTGGGGAAAAGATGTAAGAGAGGAAGGAAACTTGTAGTTTTACTCCTCGCTGTGTCTCTCTCTTTGTTGCGCGAACAGTATACTAAGAATTTTAAATTTAATTTATCGAAGAAATGGGCAACATGATAACCACTAGATGTCAGAGGCCGACAGGGAGTGTGTAAATTTTAACTGAGTGTTAAGAAGGTAGGATTCCCATATGTAATTTAAAAAACTGAGACATTTCCAATTTTTTACTTAAAAACCTGGGAAATTTTGCAAAAAAAAGGGACAATAAAAACGACAAATTTTTTAATAAATCCATCACAGCTTACGTCACAATCACATTTTAAACAAATTATAAAAATACATCCTAATGCCCATTGGGCAAACTTTGAAATTATGATGATGATGATGATGATGATGATTATTATTATTATTATTATTATTATTATTAAAATACAACTTGATGGTAGGTACTGTAAATAAGAGTGAAGATAATATTTTAAGATGCATTCAAGTATTTCTCAGGTTTATGGACGTGGTTGACCATGTCTGACCGACCATCATGTGAAATGCAAAATCTAGAATTGCACAATGTATATTCCACATTTTCATCCGCACCTTTGATGAATGGGAATTCTCTTCTGATGCTATCGTTTACACTGCATTTGTGAAAAACGGTACAAAATTATAATGCACTATACAACCTCAACTTTCGGCTATGACGCTATGATACTGAATATAATCGGAAACGGAAATTATAACTGATAATGCCAACATAAGCATGGAGAGAGAAGAAAAGAGCATCGCTCTAAGTATCACCAACATTGCAATAGAAATAATGTTCTTTGAATTAGTCACTAGGAGCGCTACTTATTGAAAAGAGAACAACTTTCGTAATCCACTTTTTAGGAAGGTTATTCAAAAGCGGGACATTTGAAAAAAAGTCGGGACACCGGGACATATGATCAGAACACGGGACTGTCCCGAGAAAAACAGGACGAATGGGAACCCTATAGGAAGGGCAGTAGCAAACCTGATAGGCCTAGAGTTAGTAGAATAAAATCTGCATCATTAAGCTGTTGGAAAAAAATGCGCTACGAAAAGCACCATTCTTTACCTCTCGTTTTGATGTCGGCGCTACTGGATTCCGTTTCAGTTTTGATTAAGCTTGTCCGATAAAATAATGGAATCAGGGAAGATGGCAAGCAGGTCAACCGTAACACATGCGTTAACACGCAACTCGCATGGGCTCTGTAATACTAACGACTGTAGCGCCAATTGCCAACAACACATCGGGTCTTGAAACAGATGACAGTAAATACCAGCACGTGTGTCACGTGACCTTGAATCCTCCTGAGTCGTTCGCGTCGGGGAGTGGCGCAGATCTCTGGTATTCGGTGCCGGTCCCGGAATCTTAAATTCCTCCACATATCCACTCCATAAACCATTGTCCTTCCCTGGTTTCTGGGCAGTACAATTGCTATGCTTTTAGTTAGCATTGCCTCTCTCTGTAACTGGTCAAATTCTTTATTTTACGGCTCTTATAAACTGAGGCTGAAATTCACGATCGTAATGAAGTATTTTACTTGTGGCATTTACCCAATCGTCCCCCTGTAGGAGTGGCGCGCCGAAACTGAAGATATTTTTGATGCCGTAATGATGCCTTGATGCACCATCGGAAGCGATCTATAGGATTATTCAAAACTCTCGAAAGATTTGAACGCACGCCGTTTTCCCGAATCCTCTTTCCCAAATACAATACCCCAAGTGGCTATTTTTCTGAATGGACATTTTCCCAAATCCTTTTTCCCGAATGTGCAACAACTCGATGCATAAATACTTCGTCAATTCTACAGAAGAACTAGACCAAAGGAGGCACCATTGTTTCTTTAATAATTGCGTAAGGTAAAGGTAAAGGTATCCCCGTAACATGCCATGAAGGCACTTGGGGGACATGGAGGTAGAGCCCCATGCTTTCCATGACCTCGGCACTAGAATGAGGTGGTGTGGTCGGCACCACGCTCTGACCGCCTTTTACCCCGGGAAAGACCCGGTACTCAATTTTATAGGAGGCTGAGTGAACCTCGGGGCCGTTCTGAAAGTTTGGCAACGAGAAAAAATCCTGTCACCACCTGGGATCGAACCCCGGGCCTTCCAGTCCGTAGCCAGCTGCTCTACCAACTGAGCTACCCTTAACAATTGCGTACAATGGAATAATCATATTCATTGTATTTGTAATAAATTACGTAAAACATTATGTTACTTTGTTGTTCTAAGAAATATTTTGTCAATTAACTGTTTACGTATAATTTATTTAGCATTATTTCAATCTATATTTATGTATGGTATTAAAGTTTGGGGTGGAACTTATAAATCCAACATTTATCCGTTAATTTTACTACAGAAAAAACTATTAAAAATTTGTTTAAAAAAGGAGAAAGATTACCCAACTGAATTGTTGTTTAAACATTTCAAACTTTTCAATATTAAACATATGTACTATTTTATTTTATTAAAATATTTTCATAGAAATTTTAATAATTTGAAAGGTATATACATAAATATAGAACTAAAAATATTAATTCTCTGCGTTTGTCTAAATCAAAATGTAAAACCAATGCAGCTTTTTATAACATGAGTCAAGGTCCCAGATTATTAAACAAATTTTATTCCAATATTATTTTAGCCACGAATCCTCTCCAAATTAATAAAAAAAAAATTGTATTGGATTTATAGTTTGGGTTTAAACATATTAAACATTATTTAATCTGTATTGACTCTCAATTTTAATTTTATTTTTGTCTGCATTGGAATCCCCTCCTGAGCACGAGTCTTACTCATTCAGGAGTGGGCAAGTTTATCTTCCATTGTACTTATTAACTTGTATTCATTTCAAACTTAATAGCAATAATAAATAAATAAATAAACAGCATAGAGTACTAACAAGCAAACATTCTTTGGGGGGGGGGCGATAAAAAAGTGATTTTTTTTTCTTTCACCATGTTAATAATGTCAAACCAATGCTTGCACAAATTTTGGCCACTCAAGCGCAAATGTAAGGGTAGTAAAAAACACGTTTCCCTGGGACCGTTTACAGAAAGAAAACAATTTCATTGGGAAAATTTATTCCAACAGCTACAACAACTGTTGAGCTATTTTTCAACATATTCCCCATTGGATTTGAAACATTTGTCATATCATGGGATCGACAGAGAGGTGCAGACGGCTGTCAAACGCTGGTTCCGATCCCAGGCGGCTGGCTTCTACGACACAGGGATACAAAATTGATCACATAGTATGACAAATGCCTCAACTCCGGTGAGGAATATGTTGAAAAATAACTAACAATTTCTTTCTGTAAACATCCCCAGGGAAACTTATGTTTTTTACTCGTAATTACGCTCGAGTGGCCAAAGTTTATACAAGGACCTGTTTTGACATTATTAACATGGTGGAAGAAAAACAACTTTTTTTATCTACCCCCATGAGAATGTTTGCTTGTAAGCACGTGGTTTTACTTTCCGGCACCGAATACATTCCACAGAATAATCTAGAATATTCACCTGTAGTTCGTAGTAATGAATGAATGTATCGCAACCATATTGTCCATATCAGGCGTCAAAGGCGAATGGGTCACCATTTAAAGCAGATTGACAGAAGTACGATTTTATTACAATAGTTTATTCATACAAAAGAAAAGTGTAAGAGAATGATTATTATTAATTTCCTTCTTGTGTTTATGATTGTAATTCTTTATTACATATGAAGAATTCGCGGGAAAAACGATGAATGTCACATTTCTGTTAAGGATTAGATAATGATCTAATTGAGTCTATAACTGCAAGATGTAGTGCTGTTTCTATAGAAAATAAAGGAAAGGAGTACTGTATTCGTGGTGATAATTCTCCTTTTTACCATTTTTCAAAAGAACAACATTAAATTTCGTAGTGATCCATTGAATTAGATAATGACATCAATCTTAACAAAACTGTGACATTCATCGTTTTTCCCGCGAACTCTTCATATGTTTATATTATGAATACCATTATGTAATTGTTAAAGCACTGTTCATATAGATTGTGTAAGCAAGCCTAATGATGTGTGTGTGCATAGAGCGAAGTTTATTTCATTAAATTAATAAGAGTGTTATAAAGTTTATACTGTACAATGGATTACAATTATTACGTATTGACAGACTGAATGAATACAACAACCGTGGCTCTTGTTATACGAGGGCTATTCATAAAGTAACTTCCGTTTTCATATAGCGTGCGTAACAAGAGACAGTGGCGCCGCTCTTGCGGTGGAATGTACCTTAAATCAGTACGCGTCGAGCAGCGGTACAGTCAAGGTCGTGTCTTTGTTCCTCTCTGAGCCACGTGTTGTCAAAATGTGTACTGCAATCGCAAGTCCCGCCAAGTGTGAGGTACTTTCTGTAAAGAGACTTCTTGTGGCCAAAAACTGTAAAGCTAGTGAAATCCATCACTAACTTTGTGAAGTTTATGGGCCAGACATAATGAGTGAAGGTGGTGTAAGACAATGGTGTCGTATGTTCAAAAATGGACGAAGATGATGAAGAGAGAAGTGGTCAACCGAGTATCGTGAATGCAGATCTGATTCGTTTGATTGACAAAAGGGTTAGAGCAAACCGTAGGTTCACTATGTCGGAGCTTAGTGAGGATTTTCCACAGATTAGTCGTACTCTTCTGTACAAAGTGATTACCGAAGATTTGGGCTACCGGAAACTTTCTGTTAGTTGGGTGCCTAAACTCCTTTCTGAGGAACAAAAGGCTCAGGGGATGGGAGAAGCACTGTCCTTTCTTGAGCGTTACGAAAGAGAAGGTGATGGTTTTTTCGATCAGATTGTAACAGGAGATGATACTTGGGTGCGGTATGTGAATGCAGAAACAAAGCTTCAATCAATGCAGTGCGGCCGTATTCACTCCCCGAAAAAACCCACAAAGAGTCGTCAAACACTTTCCACGAGGAAACTCGTGGCAACTGTCTTCTGCGAGAGAAAAGGAATTTTGCTAGTGGAGTTCTTGGAGAGGAATGCCACAATTAATGCTGAGCGTTACTGTAACACACTAACAAACTTGAAAGGGCCATTCAAAACAAACGTCGTGGCATGTCGAGCTCTGGGGTGATTTTCCTGCATGACAACACCCAGCAGCATACAGCGCGTATTACTGCGACCAAACTGTTAGAGTTCAACTGGGAAGTATTGGATCACTCTCCCTATAGCCCAGATTTGGCGCCTAGCGATTACCATCTCTTCATGCACATGAAGCCGTGGCTTGGCTCGAAGCGCTTTGACGATGACGAAGAGTTGAAAACCAGCGTCGTAGGTTGACTTCAGTCACAGGCGGCCGAATTCTACGATTGCGGAATTTCAAAGCTCGTCAAACACTACAAGTATCTCAATGTGACTGGAAACTATGTGGAAAAATAAAGTAGAGTGTATACTTTCAAACGTATTGTAACCCAATTCTGTAACGTCATTCACAGGTTTGTAAAAAATAAACGGAAGTTACTTTATGAATAGCCCTCGTATTAATGCAGGGAAGGTAGGTGCAATGTGAGTCCGCCACTGCGTGAGCGTTCTGCTCCGGCTTGCCTTGCAGAGCGAGAGCAGCTCTGGCCGGCTAAACGGAGCCGCTCTCGTGTCCGGCGTTGATTTAAAGGTAAAAGACGTTTGTTAATTATGTCGAAATACGACCTCATTCGACAATAATCTATAACTCCGCTGCCACTAAAAATGCTTTCTTGCTGGTGCGGTTCAGGCTCCCAGACACCCACCGTCCAGAAATTTATATTTGAACCTCTGGAATAAACTTAAGTATTAAATTACATGTCTCATCAGCACGTGCTATTATGGTGGCGATCATCCATTAATTACTAAGTACAACAGGCGAATAGTTCTAGGTTATTCTGTAGAAAGAATTGGGTCTCGAAAAGTAAAACCATATGCATTCACAATACGCAATTTTAAAAGAAGAAATGGCGTTTCTCTTGATCTAGTTCTTCTGCAGAATTACCGGTACTTTTTCCGAAATTTGTCTAGACGCACAACATAGGATTATATTAAGGAAATCCGAATATAGAACTCGTCAATCGTTAAAGGAGCATTGGTGAAATGAAATTTTGAGAAAAAACTACGTATTCGGCAGGGAATGATTGATGTAACTAAACAGATTTTGGGCCTGAAAATTAGTTATAGCGAAGAACTGTAATTTCATAAACCAAGCACAGCATAGGACTCTAAGACATAAATCCAAAAAGTAGAAATTGCCATTGTTGTTGCTTATTCCTAGTTATCCTAAATGATGTCCGCAATTCTCCACTTTATGACTTCACTCAGAATTTTAGTCCGCAATTCTCCACTTTATGACTTCACTCAGAATTTTACCAAAGTTATTCTCTTGTGGAATTGATGTAATTCAACGTATCTTGAAGAAAAACTTCATATCCACCGCTGTGGAGTACGGTATGGCATAGTTGCGCCTCCCGGTCAATTGGGAAGCCTAGACATGGCATAGTTGAGCCCCGAAGAAATCAGGTAGTAGAATGGACATGACATATTTGCGCCCCGATGGACATAGTACACAAAATAAATACATTACTTTAAAATATTATAATGGTAGCTGCATTGAAATCAGGTAGGCCTAGCATATGATCAATTTTGATGTTTAAAATAAAACTTTTTTTATCAATCGTACACAATAAATGAACTGCATTTTTTGTTTGTACACCGATTTCTTAACCCTACGGTACAGGGTTTTAAAAATTGAAACTTGGAACCATTGTGAATTGTTAACTCTTTACCCTTTTCATTAAACTTAACATTCATTTTAAATTAACCTCACTATACGCCACAGACGGTGTGAAAATCACTAATAAAATGTCAAGATTGCTAAGGCCCCACATTCCAACGGCTCACTCATTTGAATATGTCAGTTAGTAAAGTACTGCCAACTTCATGGTGTTCATTTTTACGGTAGGCTATCGATAATCGCTGCATAAAGAGTAGAAAAACAGTTAATAAAATACTGCCAACTTCATGGTGTTCATTTTAAGAAATATTAAATCGCATAAGAAATCAATATGGTTGGTTGATTACGAGGCTCGAGTTTCCGTAGTGTCTTTTTCTCTACCTATTTCATCGGAGCGCAACTATGCCATGCCCCTTTTCTCTACCTGATGGGAACGGGGCGCAACTATGCCCACAAAACAGCGACCCTTTTTTATCTGCTGCCTCTTACCTGACCGTGGGGCGCAACTATGTCCTGCCCGTGGAGTAATGGTTATCTGACTGTGATACGAGCGGGTCCAGGTTCAAATCCAGGTTGATAAAATTTACCGATTTAGATTTCTTCCGAGATTTTCCCTCAACTCATTAAGGGCAAATAATGCTGGGTAACTTTTGGCGCTGAAGCCTGAACTCATTTCGTTGGTATTATCACCCCCATTTCACCAAGACGCTAGATAACCATCGCAGTTTGATAAGCATCGTAAAATAAACCAATTAAAAAAGTTTCATCCATTTTGTATGGCCAGACTGAGCAGCAATGATGGTCAACGACGGACATTTACTAGTACTAGCTGTGTTCAACCTTGGAATACATTTTATGACAACTGAACAGCTGCAATTAGAGGCGTTATGTAGATACAGAAACGAGAGCACCCAGATTCCTTTGCGAACTGACAGATATCTCCACAAATTGACGTCTTTGTTGTAATTACACCTATTATAACACAGTCTTAATAGTGCTATTAATCTGTTTGCACCATATTCCATGGGAACAGAGAGAGCTTCGAAGACACTGAACGACAGCTTAAAACTTTCATTGCTAATTTGTTTAAAGGACGGCTATTATTACAGATGGGATACATTTTGCGAGACTAATTGGAAAAAGTGACTATGGAACGAGTTCTCTATTAATATACAACTTCTTTAATGCGATTTACTCACGACAGAGTCGTGTGTATGAAGTATACGTATTCTTAAAACAATGAAAAAAGAGTGATACCCGATATAATTTATAAAATGACAAACGCAGTGAACTGATAATGATCATATTATTATTATTATTATTATTATTATTATTATTATTATTATTATTATTATTACACTGGAAAGAGAGGAGGCGTAAATAATCACACAGGGCCGTATTCATAGACATTCTTAGCGCGGGCTTCCGGTGGATGATCAGCGAGGTAACGTTTCTTGTATTCATAAACCAGTGTTAGCGATATGATATGATATGAATCCTTTACAAGTAACCAGTCGATAGCCGGGGCTAGTTTAGCACGCTCATAGCGCGGACTAGCGAAATGTCTATGAATAGACCCTTAGTGATTTAAGACGGCGCTCATTCCGTCGGATCCCGGCCACTTAGTCACTCGTAATGAGTGCACCTCTGTACATAGTGTGTTGGACATTGTGCCACTGTCAAACATCTGTAACAGTGCATGAGGGTTAACCACTAAAGGGAAACTAAGAGATGGAATTTAAACTGAGAGGATTCAGTCCAGCATCGGTATTGGAATCCAGTGTGGCTTAGTGGATAAAGCGCCAGCACGTAGAGCTGAAAACCCGGGTTCGAGTCCCGGTGCCAGAGAGAATTTTTCTCTGCTCCACCCATCCTTCATCATATGCTAATGCAGAATTTCTTCACGGAAATATCATACGTACTACGGTATATCACAACAATAGTACTTAGTATTTATACAGTAAGTTTTAACAAACTTCACAATAAGTTCCCATTGCAAGTTATTGTTACATTCCCACATTCCAAACATCAATAGTGGTGATGATGATGATGATGATGATGATGATGATGATGATGATGATGATGATGATGATGATGATAGAATTTTTACCCACTAAAAGATTTAATAAGAAAATAGAATGTCAATACTAGATTATGCATAGAAATTCTAGCCGTAAACAAAAGTTATAACGGTTTTAATTCTTGTTTCTTCTTCCATTTCATAATGTAGAAATAAAAGTTTTAATAGTCATTTTGAGGTCAGACGGTTCCTTTTCAGAGTGGCAGTTGCTCCTGTCTTGGAGAACATTAACTCTAAAACAGTAGTGAATAAACCTCCCGTCTTAGTCTTACATTAACACATGTCGCAATTTGAATTTGGTATTGCATATTAAACAGTTGAATTCGAATTCCAGTTTAGCCAATCAGAGCAACATATTGATTGGACTGAATATTTCAAGCTTGCACAATTATACAACTGCCCATCTTCATTAGCACCAACTTTCAGGGAATTATCGGAGTTGTCTAGTGTTTATTTTGTTGTTGATGATAATAATATAATTAAAAAACGATAAATTTATGAGAAAACCGATATATTACACGATATATTGAATCAAAATTTCGATAGCGATAATATCGAAACGGAAATAGCCTATAGGTATTTCGTAAAAACCGATATATCGTTCTCATCTCTAATTCTGACTGATAATAAATTATGAAAAGTGGCAGAGCTTTTCCCGACAGTTGCCATATGTCAAGGCTTTCATTAGACTTCAATGCACAAATCCTTAATCACAGAAGTGTGCCACGTCGAGAACAAGCGACGATCTGCTGACTTGCATCACACAGCATGAGTCAGAGAATCTCACGACTACAATAATAATTGAGCTCAGTGGTCCCAAAAGGATTCCCGAACGGATATTTGGAGAGAAACCTGTTGTGTCTGGTCTGGTCCAACTCCAAAAAAAAAAAAAAAAAAAAAAAAAAAAAAAAAAAAAAAAAACGTTTTGAGGTACATTTTTATTTTCACTTTTCCTTTAAAAATCAGAATTCTAATTTACATACACAAGTGAATGTAAATAACATAGATAAGGGTACTGCATTTATTATATGCACATGCTCATGATTTTCTATAGCTTTTAAGTAGAAACATTCTTCCATAAATTCAGTCTGTCTCGTAAGTCGTAAGACACACCTTTGTCTCAGGCTCAAACTGCAGACTTAGGTAGTATAAGCAGACAAATCCGCAAACCGTAAGACTCAGTTCCAGGGACAAGATGGCATAATAACAAGGAGAGATATACAAATAGCGTAAAAGTGATGATTTCGTTGATTCATTCACAGTTTTCTGCCGAAGGTCTGGTCCTTCATAGCAAACCCAGAATTTTCCAGTCTTTCCTATTCTCTGCCTTTCTCTTCGTCTCCGCATACGATCCATATAATTAATCTTAATATTGTCTATCATCTGATATCCTATTTCTACCACAAAATTTTCTCTCGTTCACCATTCCTTCCAGTACATCCTTCAGTAAACAGTTTTTTTCTTACTTAGTGACTCAGCCAATTTCTCTCTCTCTTCCTGATCAATTTCAGCATTATTCTTTCTTCACTCTCGGTCTAAAACACAGCTTCATTTCTTATTTTGTCTCTCTATTCCACACATTACTCTCTAAACTCATATTTCAAATGCATCAAGTCGTTTCTCTTCAATTCGTCTTAATGTCAATTTTTCTGCCCCATACAAAACCACAGTCCATACAAAACATTTTATTGATCTCTTCCTTAGTTCCTTTTTGCAAAGGTCCGCAGAAAATGCTGCTTTTTCTGTTAAAAGCTCGCTTTGCAATTGTTATCCTCCTTTTTTTCTTCCTGCCAGCAGCTCATGTTACTGACTGTCTTACAACACGTCCATTTTTTCTACTGCCTCCTTTAGAATTCGCACGTTTACCTTCTTCATTTTTATTCAGATAATTATAGTCTTTTCTTGTTTGCATTTATCTTCATCCCATACTTCAAAAGCTGTGATTTAGCTCCAGTAACATATTCCATAGTGTCTCCTCTCTGCTAACAACACCAAATCGTCAGAAATCTTATGCACTTTATTCCTCTTCCTCTTACTATTACTATTACCCATCCCCTATTCTGAATATAGTACTTAACTTATATTTGCCATGAATTTTGATGCAACACTATTATTATATTATTATTATTATTATTGTTATTATTATAAAACTATTTTATCTTTTATTAAAATCATAAAATTCGGTATAGGATATAGGCCTATTCTTCATTTAACTTTTAATTAAATGAAAGAAATTCTCTGCTCTAAAATTGCACCATCAAAAAACCACACAAGAAATATATCGTATTAAGTACACACTATTTCGTGAATAAAACGAAAATATACTTCCGTTATCAACATTTACCTTTTATCATTTTTGTCGTAATCAGGATTTTGGCGACTATTTCCATTTCCGGCGGGACAACTTTGATTTTTCGGGACATATGACAACCCTAAAAAAATGATGGCCTACTACTCCACAGAAACGTCTTTGTCTATCTGATTCTCTCTCTATCTCTTTCTCAATGTAATGTTGATTCGACCCACAGCCACCAACTGCTCAACTGTCCCTGACCAGAACAATGGGTGTCCATTTGCCATTACCTAGCAACGAGGTCCCTTTGTAAATATTCTTTCGAAATAAACCCCACGTTATTCACGCTTTCTCTTGCGAAGAACAATTGATAACTGACCAAGCACTTCCCTTCAATCTGTGGCGTATAAATTCTTCAAGTTTCACTTGTTTTACACATTTAACGTCTTTTTAACTGTTGAGGCTTAACAATGTCTGCAACAAATGTGACGTGATTGAACCACAGGCGGATTGCTAATGCCAGGAGAATGGCATTACTATGTGAAAACGTGATTCCTAGTCACTTTTACCACCACAAATCTCCAAGAACCGACGAAGATCGAACTGTGACAAGCCTTCGGCTTATATAGACTGAACTGTTTTTCACTTATACTGTTTCTTTGAAAGATGGGACATGACATAAGCACTGCGATCGGAAAAACATCTGAATGTCACAGCGTGGTAGGCCTGACGCCATGGTAACAACGGTTTAGTTGCCAAAGTTACGGATCCCACGTGGCGAGTGTTCAATAGCCAGTGTTGCCAGTGTTGCCAGATTTGAGGAAATTTCCTCAAATTAGAGAACTTCTGTAAAGAAGAGGGAAATTTTGAGGATTTGAAGAAAATACTAGACTTTTGAGGAATTCTTGGCTTTCAATTGAATCCACGGAAGAAATGTACAATAAAAAATTGAACACTTTACATTTTCTTTCTTTGATACACACGTGTTACAAATACACATCTCTCAAGTCCATTTCGAATAAAATATTATGTTATTTATGAGATCTGTATTTTTCTTCCGACTCTCCATACCTCATCTTCCTGTCTATCCGAAGATTCGTTTGAATCAGAATGATAGTTATCGACAAATCAGAACACGTACGCGATAGAATATTTAAATTTTGCTAACTCACCAATACCAATCAATCTTTCTTGTTTTTTTTTATTATAATCTTCACCTCATTATTTACAAAAATTCTTTGCCATTTTCTAACCTACTGTTACTAACGGCTAATCACTCTTTGTTTTGCTGTAGAAGAAAGAAACTTCACTCACATAATGTGTTTGAAATAAATCAGTATATTATGATAGAATTTGTATTTCGATTATACTTTACAGCATAAAATAACATGAAAGTTTAGAATGCAGTTGCTGTCTTCAATTTGTATTGTGCTTCTACATTCTCAGTATAATTCCAAAAACACTTAACCATAAAAATGCTAAATAAAAGTGAATGTCCGTTTCATTCAGATCAATTTTAAAATTATACATTACTTTGCGCTCGTTAGTCAGACTTTGAAGCTTAAATATTTTATAAAGAAATATTGGGGTAATGTGGAAGTTTTACAGGTATTATAATGAACAAACCAGCACCTTTACGTCTTATCAAATCATCTATTTTTTCTTTACCTGGAATTTTCTGCACAAATCCAAAATTCTGAGACATGTTGAGGAAATTTGGGGAAATTTTGCCTTTTTCGTTGAGGAAATTTTTGATTAGGAGCTGACAACACTGTCAATAGTTCTTTTGGCGCCATTTATTGTACACACAATGTGACCTTGATACATTTCGCCTTTCTTTTTCTGTCGATTTTTGTATTTTTTTTTTCGAGTAAATTGTCAATGAATATTTTAACGTCAGCCATCTAACGTTAATTTAATCAGCTGACAGTGTGATAGTCCATATTGGCAACATAGGCCTCAGGTCTTGGCCGTTTAACTGTCACGTCCCATCTTAAAAAAAAAAAAAACAGGTATAGGTATTCGTAATTATCCTAGCACTTCTTCTGTAATTCATCTCATTTTTTTTCTTATTTATTATGTAGGCTACTCCATTGCCATTATTATTGTTATTATTCTTTAACTTCTTCTTTGTCCTGCCAGTGTTACTTTGACCGGCTCCCCAGGCAGCCAAGATTGAGAATTGTCCTTGCGATGTGACATGTCTGTCTTGCATTTCCGGTAGAATATTTATTTTGAAGGATAATTTTGACAGTTATTTTTTAAGTAACTTTAGTATGACATGCAACAGGTAAAATTATCAGGACAGTTGTAACTTCTTTCCTGTTCCATGACTTCTGAACTCCATTCCTTTTTTACAGGGCGTGAGATTTTATAAACTTAATATCGCCATAGCATCCTGCTATAAGGCAGGATTCGAGTCACAGAATGTGCTGGTTTGATTTCTCATGGAGATGAAATCTTCTCGGGAAATTTCGGCCAGTGTATAGGACCAGTCCTCATCCTGAATCGTGATAAATTTGGGGAGCTACGATAGGTAGCGAAATCCAGTTACAGACTATGACTAGAGCTACTCATTAGATACCAATTTTCTGGTTGGGTGAATACTACTAATTCCACAATATGGGACATCTGGCCGACATCTACGGCTGACCACTAGGATCCAGAATACAAAGCAGAGGTTAACTTAAAAATTTTACAATATCATTTGCGGAGAGAATATAAAACAATGATAAATTTAAAAATAAAGTACAATTTGATTTCGGAGAAATATGAGATGAAAGTACAATGAAGAATAATGAAATGAAGTAAATAGCACGTAAGGGCGAATCCAGAAATGCATATAGAGTGTTAGTTGGGAGACCGGAGGGAAAAAGACCTTTAGGGAGGCCGAGACGTAGATGGGAGGATAATATTAAAATGGATTTGAGGGAAGTGGGATATGATGATAGAGACTGGATTAATCTTGCACAGAATAGGGACCGATGGCGGGCTTATGTGAGGGCGGCAATGAACCTTCGGGTTCCTTAAAAGCCATTTGTAAGTAAGTAAATATTACGTAGTGTTATCAGTTATCACTAGGGCTAGGATTTTGATGGCCTATAAATCATAAAAAAATGTCCTAAAAACAATGCATTTATGACCTAAAAATCTTTCAAAAATACCCTTAAAAATGCCCTAAAAATTGATCTTACATTCTAAAATTGGCTTAGTAGGAAAAGTGCTACCCAATATTTATAGTAGTAATTAAATTAAATTCTAGTACCAACATTTAAGTTTATTTAATTTTACATATTTTTTTCTAAGTGGTACACTTTAATTAATTATTTAACCTGATGTAGTTTCCATGTAGCCCAACACAAGGCCACTCTTACACGGAATTAGCAAGTATAGAGGAGTCTATGTTGAAGGGATGGTTGGACTGATCCATTACATGGGGTGTACTCCGTTAAAAGGGCAATATTTGTGTAGAAAAACGATTAAAATACAGTATTATACAAAATAATGGGTATTAGCCACCGGCGCAGCTCGGTCGGTTAAGGCGCTTGCCTGCCGATCCGGAGTTGCTCTCGTGCGCGGGTTCGATTCCCGCTGGGGCTATCTGGTTGGGTTTTTCCGAGGTTTTCCCCAACCGTAAGGCAAATGTCAGGTAATCTATGGCAAATCCTCGGCCTCATCTTGCCAAATATCATATCACCATCACCAACTCCATCGACGCTAAATATCCTAGTAGTTAGTACAGCGTCGTTAAATAACCGAGTAAAAAATAAAGGGTATTAATGGACAAAATATGTAGACAAAATATCAAAGGAAATAAAAATTATTTTATATTAATAATGGGGACTTGTGGCCAAAATTAAATGAAAATGTCTCAAAAATATCCGAATAACACAAAAGATGCTCTTATGAGTTGAAACAGGCAAAAAATGCAAAAAAATGCCCTAACAAATATGTCTTAAAACACTCAGTTTATCACATAACATATAAATAGCCTACTAAAGCGGCTACGTTTCTGGGTTACTAGAAAAAAAGATGCAATTTCATCAAAATCCTAGTCCTAGTTTTTTTTTTATTTTATGGTTATTTTACGACGCTGTATGAACATCTCGGTTATTTAGCGTCTGAATGATATGAAGGTGATAATGCCGGTGAAATGAGTCCGGGGTCCAGCACCGAAAGTTACCCAGCATTTGCTCGTATTGGGTTGAGGGAAAACCCGGAAAAAACCTCAACCAGGTAACTTGCCCCGACCGGGATTCGAACCCGGGCCACCTGGTTTCGCAGCCAGACGCGCTGACCGTTACTCCACAGGTGTGGACCCTAGTCCTAGTTATCACATATTTGTTCATTTTATTGTATTAATTGTACCATCACTATGCTGAACTTTTATTGGCCTATGGCTGTTGTCCAGAACATAAATATCAATAAATCAAGAATAAATAAAATATTATTATTATTATTATTATTATTATTATTATTATTATTATTATTATTATTATTATTATTGAAGATCATGAGAAGGTTCATTGCTTCTCTATATATGATTCAACAAGAAGGGCCGACATTGTCGCCATTGATAAAAATCGCAATCTAGGATTGATACTTCAGTCAGAAAGAAAAAAGCCTCTCCAACCAACTTGATTATTCAAGGCATTCTCTTTGGTGCACTTGGCTCTCTGTCAAAATATACCTATGACCTATTGAAATCTTTAGGTTTCAATTATTTTACTATTCAGAATATCTTGAACAGCATTTTAAAGGGACTCAATTCAAATTCAACTATAATTTCGAATAGGTCAATATTTATTATTTAAGATTCGGTATTTTTTAAACTCAACTTTCCTATGTTCATGTGAAACTGTTTTGGTAATTTACCTTAGTTGACTAGTTTCGGCTTGAATTATGTCTGAAGATGGCTAGAAATCAAACCGAAATTAGTCAACTATGGTAAATTACCAACATACTTTCACATTAGTACAGAAAAGTTGTTTCTGTAACAAATTTGCCATATTTTTCAGTACCGAATTTATATTTAAAAAAAACTGAAAAAAAAAAAATCGGTCACATAATCATTCTGGGGTTCCAAATATCCCAAGTCAAGTCTTCACAGAAAATCATATTTTGGGACAATTTGGACTCTTGGTGCCTCCAACTTTTAAATTCTAATTTATAATTCTGGTATATAAATGTTTCAAATGTAATACTCTTCATTTCTATCAAATTTAATTTTCCAAAATTTTCAAAAGTATCCAAGACACGGCAAAAAATTAAAAGAAAATTATGCACAGTATACAAACGTGGACAAATTATTAGACTAAAACGTTTTTCTTGGAAAAATAATACAATTCGTCATATCAACTATCAGTATAATTCACAGAGTCTTTATTGTCGTAAATATGATTGTTTATATATTCTGGTAAATTTTTCCAATGGTTAAGTATATTTTGTCTGGATGCGTTGGTACTACTGATGTTTTAATTATATACTGCAGAAGATATTCAACAGTCTGTTCTCCCATTGCCTGCAAGGAGACCGGACATGAACGAAATTGAAAATCTGTGATCTATACTGAAGAAGAAAGTGAACAAAAAGAGGCTTACAACAAAACATGGACTCATTTAAGCACTGTCTGATATCTGGCTAAATGATGCTAATATTCAAAGAAAGTGTCAAACTTTGGTTTCCAGCATCCCTGACAAAATCAACGTGTTAATAAAGAATAAGAGAATGTTCACAAAATATTAGTAACGTCCAGAATTAATTTTCTGTTCATTATTTCTGTGCAAAATACATTTTTGTTCATTATTTCTGCCGATAAATACAGCTTTGTTGCGCATATAATTAATTTATGTCTAATAATTTGTCCACGTCTGTACTCTACAACAGGACTGAAGAAGTTAAGTGATTAAAATGTTAATAGTGTGTAATCTAGTTGTATACGTAATTGTTATTGTCCTTGTATTTAGTACATTAAGTATCTTCAAATTCTTAAAACCGTATCACTGGTCTGTTCTTTGTGGTAACCCTTATTAGAGACATAAAATTTACTTTGTCATACGTTAAAAGTGTTAAAATTGTTAAAAAAGGTATTTACCTTCGACAGTTTCGACGCTAGGTGTCGTCGTCTTCAGTGTCTCTTGAACGTATGACAAAGTAAATTTTATGTTTTTAACAAAGTGTTAAAGAGAACTTTAATCAATGAATTACGACCTTATTAGAGCTCGGATAATCCTTTATTTATTATTATTATTATTATTATTATTATTATTATTATTATTATTATTATTATTTTCATACTTCCTGTACTCTCCACACATATCCGTCTTTTTCTATTTATTTTATTTCTATTTTTTATTCTTTTTTTTAATGTAAGTGTCCTTTTTTCATTCCATCACCAATTATTCTTTTTCTCCCTTGCTCTAAATTATCAAGTACTTCCTCGCCTTGTTTCTGAACTGCTTCCCCTCCTCAAAGCGGATGTTCCTGCTCTCGTCTGTTCCAGGAAGCAGGGACGCGCGCGCTTTAAGGTCAGTAAGGCACACGTGATCGCACTCGCAAGGAAGTCGCTGCAACAGCAGATGGATTGGGATAACTGCAGTACATATCTGTGCTCGTCTCAAGTATCTTGTCACATATGAAGCTTCCGTTATGTGCCACAAAGAGACAAACACACCGATTCAACGTCCTTTGTTGTGGCCTTTCTGAGTACCAACCAGTGCATTATTCTTACATTCCCGATGTGAGCAGTGGAGATTTTCCTTTGGTATTTATTTTTTCTAACGATTTGGTTAAATCTGTTATATAAACAATTACTTTCCTATGTTAATAAAAACTGTTATGACTATTTCCTTTATATGACGTCATGCCATTTTCGACCAAAGAAGTGTAATAAAATTTTGAATTCAAACCAATCACAGTCATGCATCGCGATAATTCTGCAGCTCGATTTATCACTATCAATTTATCGCATGGTCTTTCTTTTGTTTAGTCAGTGTCGCCAACTGTTTCCACGTAAATCGATGAGCATGAATCCATTGTACTAAATAAAGTGCGAAATCCTACTTCCACATCTACATCTTCATCTTGTAATTCCATGTCCATTGTAGGCTATCTAAAGAAAATGACACTCCTTCATAACAATTGTTCATTTAATTAATGTATTAGTCAGATTATTTGTAATCATACTAAAAATGTTTAAATTAAATTAAATTTCGACTTCTGAAAGTGTGGGTTCGGGTATAAATGGCTCAGCAGTTTGTATTTCAATTTCGTCCCGATCATTTGTATTTGGTCTATGTATATTTAGTATTTGCCCCAAAATGTTTTTCCATCTGTTCAGGATTGAATGAGAGTCTGCAAGCAAGTTATCATTCTCATCCTTGAGTAAAATTGGTCATTGCTTCAAATATTTAAATTTCATACACATTACATTATAATTACTTAGAAAATTGCAAATAAACAAGAAATATTGCTTTAAACTGACAAAAAAAAGCATTTATTAGTAAGAAACACCTTAAAAAGGCAAAATAGACAAAATAAAAATTGGACCTATCACTTTGATTTACTCCAGTCAAATTCACTTCCACTCAGTAAAAAAGGCATTTTGGCAAACATCTGGGCTCTAATTATGAACACAGAAATGTACGATGTTCCGAATGTTGATTTTACTTTAATCTTCAAGTCAACAAAAAGTAAAATAGACTTACACATAGGTTTGTACTAGTTGTGTGCCATCTTATCCTATTCCATACATTATTGTTTAGTTTTCCAAGTTGTAGCTTTGTCAGTCGAAGGTTTACAGCTCAAAGCAATCCTTCGTCACTCCATAAAATATGACGTACTCTAGATCATTAAACAAACAGCGTTCAATGCTGCCTAGCTCTCGACTTGAACAGTGTTCTTCCCGTCTTGTTACAGAGGTTGCGCGACCTACAATATTAACAACTCCTGTCAACCGAGAAGTTTTCATTGCCAACAATCACGAGGGTCATGACAATGAGGAGCGTTGGCATGGTACCCGGAGGAACCAACAATGAGGCCACGTTGCTAAGAGATGGGCGGGTACAAATATTATCCTGAGTAAATGGCGTCTACTACTAAGGGCAGATCGATCATGCTGATACGAAGTTCACTGTACTTGTTTCCTAATCAGGGCTAGATTAAATTCAGGTTCGAGAGATGAACAAGTCAGAGTTGAACTAAAGGAAAAGCATCAAACAAGAGCAAGCTCAAAGATTAATTTATTAGCAAGATAGCCAAATGGTATGTAAGCATAGGTTGAGTTATGGGGAGGGGCATGGAGAGGCACTGCCCCCCCCCCCACACTTGTCTCAACTCTTTTTCTCTATTAACGTTAGAAAATATTGAATTGAAAAGATCTTTTTTGCTTTTGTTTTTTTTTGTTTATGATTACGTTCCTTTGCTTATATTAACGAATTGATGTCTTCAAATCATTTGTCTGGACTATAGTATTTATTTTAAATTTCTGAATGTATAAGAATTTCTATGCCTCATTTGAGGAATGGAATCATTGCAATGTTTCTTTTGTAACAACCTGTATTCATGTGTTAGAAGTCTGCCGGTGTTCAGGCCGCAACTTGGAGAAATATGAATAACATACTGCACAACAATGCAGAAAAAAGAAAAGTGATCCCAGTATAATGTGTAAACTTAAAGACGAGATTAAAAATAAAATAAGGTTTACATTTAATATGATACTTTCAGGAAGGTAAGCTTCATATAAAAAATTTTCTGTTAGCTCTGTTACGTAGTTTTATTGATGTATGCATGTGTTGCTCTACATGAGACAAAAATAAGTAGATTGTTTTAAGTTATGCCCTATTATAATTTGTAGTAGAGCTACAGTTCAAGATCTATACAACATCGCGGATATGGATGTAACTCTGTAAGAAACATGACCCCGAAAATATCTTTATTAAATGATCATATTCCAATATACTGTTCCACGATTAAGCTATAACGGGGGAAGGAGGTAAATATGTCCCCCATAACCCCGTCATATGGGGGTTCTATAGTTTCGCTTTGCCATCCCAAGGAAACGGTTCTCTCTTCATCTATATATGTAAGCTTACTTCGATCCCCGGCCTAGTCATGATAAAATATGTGGTGGACAAAGCAGATGGTGCAGATCGTTCCTCGGGGTACTCTAAATTTACCTATTTCATTCCAACAATACTCTTCACCTGCTCCTTATTTCATCTACAATCTGCAACAGTTGAGATAGGCTGCAGTGTTTCCCAACTTTTTGAGTGTTACGGATCCCTGAAAGTTCCTACTTCATGTTGGCGGACCCCTAAAAATATTTTGCATAATTTAGGCCCATAAATATGTTCTACTCATTACATATTTCATAATGCAGTGAATTAAGATTCCTTAATGAATTGGTAGCGATATTAAATTTTAGTTTTAGCTTCTGGATACAATTTCAAGCTGAAAACATAAATACAAAGATATCACGTTTTCCTGAGAAAAATTAAATTAGTTCTTAGACTTGCCGTAAAGTTGTTATTGGGACGATTGATATTGTCTTGAAGCTGGCAGTTTTGAAAAGTCTGGTTCATTGTAGATACTATTAAATCATAAGTTTAGCTCAGCATTGAATTTACATTTACATCAATTTTTCTTGGAGACCAATAGAAAATGTACACTGGACACAAGTATGTTGATGCAAATGACGTTTAAGTATTGTAGATCGGAAAACATGAGTGACTGTATAAGATTGCAACAAAGCCGTTGTGGGGAACACTATCTTTAAGCTCGAATCAGAAGATAATAACTAACAACTTCCCTTCTTCTTTGACAGACGAACTATCTTTTTTCGCATAGAAGAGTTTTCATCCAATTTTTTTTTTCAATTGCAGAAAGAAAATATGCCTTTAATTTTAATGTTAATAAATCAAGATGTCCTTCATACTCCCAACGATATCGGACGAGAGTTCATTACCATTTATTGCTAGGCAGTGACTTAGAGTGGGAAATTAATACATTCTTCAATTGTCCTTAAGACATCGATATCGTGGACTCAAATTGGAAATACTACCGAAATTTCGTTAAGATTGGTATCTTGGCTATTAGAGACCGAAAAAGTGACAGGGGATATATTCATAGAATCCTTAAAATTGAGTGAAACGTTTATGCTGTTCGTGATTGTTATTGTCAGCTTGGTTGGGATTTAAAGGAGGTACACCTTTCGTATATTGCTGCTATATTTCAACATTTATTGAGAGCTTGGTTGGGATTTAAAGGAGTATACAGTATTTCGTTAGTATATTGCTACCATATTTCAACATTTTTTTTCTCTGAATCTATACGTCCTCTAGAAACAAAATTGGCATGCTTAATAATACACTATCTAGACATCAATAAATAATTTTAGTATTTTAAAAAACTCAATAGTTTTTTTTAATTATGAAAATTCTTTTTCAGCATGTAAATAAAGTTCCCTCATGTGAACAACACAGTAAAATCTTTAGCACTCGCTGAAATGGGTAGAGTGCAAGGAGGGTAAGGAAATATGCTCCGTTGTGCACAAGGGATAGGAGACAGCCAGCAGTCACGAATGCACGCTAGGGCAGTGTCTTGTCCGAGGGTAAGGGACGCTAGCCCGAAGGTTCAGTGTTCTGTTGACCGCTGAGATAGAATGTTAATATTTTTAAATAATATTGATCAATGGTTTTTAAAAATAAATTAGTGTAAAAAAATAAAAATATTTTTAAAACTAACATGTTAGAGATTTTACTACATGTTTTAGACATGCTATTAAAAATAAATAAAAAAAGAATTACATACAAATTCAATTATGTGAATAATATATCATTCAAACGCTGCTCGGCTGAAAACATTCTAAAAAACGTTGCATAATTTAAAAATAAATGACTATTCGGTTTTCAAAAACATTAAAATTATTTATTGATGTACAGATAGTATATATTAAGCATGCCTATTTTTGTTTCCAGAGGATTTTTTTATTTTTTTTTGTAGGTTATTTTACGACTTTTTATCAACAGCTTAGGTTATTTAGCGTCTGAATGAGATGAAGGTGATAATGCCGGTGAAATGAGTCCGGGGTCCAGCACCGAAAGTTACCCAGCATTTGCTCATCTTGGGTTGAGGGAAAACCACGGAAAAAACCTCAACCAGGTAACTTGCCCCGACCGGGAATCGAACCCGGGCCACCTGGTTTCGCGGCCAGACGCGCTGACCGTTACTCCACAGGTGTGTTTCCAGAGGATCTATAGATTCTGAGGAAAAATAGTTTTGAAACTTAGTAAAATTATTATACTATCCCAGGATGTTTGGGATTTGAATTAAATTCTGAAGTCTCTTTTCATATCTGTCCTTACTCCCTCGCATTTAAATTTAACAAGGATGCCTTGTCGTTAATTACCTCATTTCGTGAGGTCTAATCTCAAGACAACAATGCAATTATTAATAGTCGAAACGATTCACACAACAATATGACGTCAATAAGTTGTTTGAAATTGTAACGAATAGTAATATGCCATTACAGAGAATTGGATTCATTTGAAAATCAGTACCACAGTTAAGCTCTTAATTAGACTATTCCTCCTCGTAGTTGATACAGCGTCGTTAAATAATAAAGTAAAAAAATAGACTACTCCTGTCTTTATAATCCACGCATTTATTAATCACACCCGTTTATATACAAGTAATAATGAATTTATTATGCTTACACATTAGTTTTTTTTTTCCTTTATTTTTTATCACGGCTAGCTAGATTTGAAACTATTTTATTTTAAACATATCATAATTTCAGTCATCCAAGGCCTATTGTAATTGAAGACGTACCGTATTAACAGAAAGTGTGATCAGATTTCTCGAATACCAAAACATTTCACTTCAAATATATAGATAAATAATGAAATGGAGTATGTTGGTCTTTACATTTCTCTCTATATATTAAACGGTTAATTTCGAAGTTTGTTCACCCCTGTTTCTTTGTTTGATTTATCAGCGACATGTCTGAATTTGCTGCATCGAAGATCAATCAAATATTTTACGCTTCACCTGGAACAGAAACATCAGTGGATATTTACGATGTATTGTATAGATTCGGTATAGACATAGACCTACAACACGGACTCCCAGGAAGCCATCTGCGTCTATCAGTTTAACTTTAAGACAACAATCAGAATCATTATCTACGTTACTTCACATATACTTCATCGTATATCTAGCGTTAGTTTTCTCTTCTTTTGTTACGTGATTTCCTGGTTCACTGTAAGTTAGGCCTACATCTTATGATTTATGACTTTCACGGTGTTCAACATATTTTTGCACCATCATAAATGTAGGAGCATTCAACGTTTGGAGATACTTGTGAGTACAAATTATAAGGGAAGTCAAGGAAGAGTTCGTGATTCGAACGTGCCTCATGGTTGAAAAAAGTTGAGGATGGAAACGCTACCCTTCTGGATGACAGTTTTAGAAGTTTGTTTTCATTGTCCATCACTCAAGAGTTGTGCAGTATCTGATGAAAATATTAGTTTAACAGCTAAGTAATTTTTCGTTATGTTCAGTATGTAGGGCCTATAGTGAGTGGAACTCTTTGCTGGTAGTACTGTAACAAGCTTAATTTTACACTTAACGAGTAAGTTAATTGTACCATTCAAGAGTATTTTCTGCCAAAGACATTATCTGTTGGAACCGTCAACAAGAACTGATCTCCAGTCTACACAACACAGCGCAGAAATAAAAAATTGGCAGCAGATCTTGGTTCCGAAGAGTGTGATGTAAGTTTAAACATGTCTTCTATCAGAATTATGTTTCAGGTATAGAGACGCTTCGATATAGACGTACTTATACATATATTAAAAAATCCCGAATATGGTTTGTGATATTAGGTATCAAAATTTGACGGTAAAACACCCTGTCCAATAATACAGGGATATTTTATTTTTACTTCAATTTTTATTCTATCTGAATTTTTTAATATACTTCACTCCCACCCCTTCTACTAGTAAACTTCCAACCGTTCTCCACACAGAACCAAGGCCGGGTATGCGGTCGTAGTAAGCAGTACTGAGTTAGTGAGTATAGTGCGTTCCAGAAATAGGTTCGCGTTTTCCAATGACGAGCTTTCAATATTGAATCATATTTTCGCACAGGTACTGTCGACCGTTTGCCTACGTCGCTTTCCGGTTTCCCCCACTCGCTTCTGCTCACCACTCTGTTAAAGCTAGTGGTTGGGCTGTCTTAGCTCTTTTCTGAAAATATTAATTTCTATTAGGAATTGGACCTCTACGTAATATTATACAACTGTTCAAGATAACTTAAATAAAAGGGCCTTGTTAAGTAATTAATTGTCATGTGATTTTCCCTCTTTCTACGACCCTGCTACATAACCACTTGGACGGATAGTAGATAGCATGTCTGAGTAATTTTATCTTTTCGGATCGGGCAGAAGTGAAGATTGAATTTACAGTACGTAAGGTACTCTTTTATAGAGTAGGTACAGAATTATTTCAACATTAGTTACTAGTACGAAGAACGAAACTGGTAATTGGAATTAGGTACAATAATCTATAGTGCGATAATATGCACAAAAGAACTGATGCCTGTATCGAAATGAACGGCCACCATTTTCAAAAATGTGTTTAAATAGCCATATTATGATTATTTTTCAATTCAACTTCATGTCTATATTGTACGCTAATGTGCTGTAGACAGTATAATATACACTGCATAATGAATACGTCCGAATGCATTCGTGAGTAAAAACACTTATTGTTAATACAGTACTGTATTTTGATTAAACAAAAACCTAATGAAAATTATCAAATTGAAAATCGCGATATTTCCTAGTTTACGTAAATGGATGAACTACTTTTCTTTCCTCCTATACCTAGTAAAGTGATTCGTTTGTATTTTACACCAGTATCATCGAACTCCAGTCGTGGAAGGGGGTGGCAAACGGTGATTCCGGTTCTGAACCGTTAATCCAAAGGTATAGCCAGGTTAATATTAAAAATGTTAGTAAAAATAAAATGATGTCCCTGTATATTATACTACAGAACGAAGCGAGACGGACCGCTTGGAAAACCACGATGTATATTACATACAGAATGGAATGAGGCGGACCGTGTGAAAAACAACGAGACATATTATATTCAGAATGGAATGAGACGGACCGTGTGAAAAACAACGAGACATATTATATTCAGAATGGAATGAGACGGACCGTGTGAAAAACGAGACATATTATATTCAGAATGGAATGAGACGGACCGTGTGAAAAACGAGACATATTATATTCAGAATGGAATGAGACGGACCGAGTTGGAAACCACGAGACACCTTACATGTTACACTCAAAACACACAATTTTGTACACATAGCCATGTTCGGTTTTCACCTCACAAAAATTTAATAAAAGAACCATCTTCAACTGGAACGGCGAAAATCTAAGTGAGACAAATGGTCAATAGGTTTGGAGCTCACATAGTTTAACGTGAACGACAATTTCCCTTTCAAGGACGCGTTTTCGCATACGTGCTAAATGTTTTATCCTCCTATGTCTCCTTTCATTAAATAATTAATACTTAATTCATTCATTAACTTACGTTGAAACTTAAATGCATACTAGCCATATTAGTTAAAGTCACAATATAAAACTATTGTAATTACTATAATATGACATTAGATATCGTAAAACACTCTATTTACTATAACTGCCACGGTATTGCTAGAGCGCTGGGCTTATAAGCCAGGGAGCCCGGTTCAAATCCCGCTCTGCTCTGAATTTATGTTGAGCGAGCCCGTAGTCCAGGTAACATTCATCACCACGATCATGATTCATTCATTACGAGTGTATTAAGCGGAAGATTTTCTTAGTTTTAATTAAATTACCCTTTCACATATTGACGTATTTACGTCAAAAATCTTACACAGAAATTTTACATTTGCTTTTGTACTATGCCAATATTCTTCATTTGCTGCTTTAGGTATTAGCATTATCGGGAACGCGTATTATGTTATAGGCCAGGCCTGCACAAGGTTTGAGCTCTCCGAGCCGGCTCACAGCTCATGAGCGGAATGCAGATATTAGCTGCGCTCTGTTATGAGGGTGGACTGGAAGAAGGGGTGATCTCGTACAAAATGGACACAAAAGAAAGTACTTAAGAAATAAATTCCCGTTCAGTGTTTGCAAAACTATCTTGGACTATCATTAATTAATAAAGAAATATTTATTTTACAGTAGTAATAGAAATTCTATAGCTACTTAAATGTACAATACCATTTTGTTATATTTTTATTTATCAGTACATCAAAACGAGGTTTTATGCTGCTGGCAGCTGAAAGGAACAGTAGCCTACTGATCTTAATGAAACATCAGTTACAGATGTTCGATGTCTGCCTTTATTAAAGTTGATTATAGAAAACAGTTGCTCACAAATATAAATGTTGAGCCAAATATAGCGATCATTTTCACAGCCAGCCTGTGTAGTCGTGGATATTATTGCTAATGTTTAGTTTTGTAAAACTCAACCAGGCTAGTAGTATTATTCGAACGATCTTTAGCCCTTAGGTCACATTGAAGATCAATAAGTTCGAGGTGTAAATCGTTAAATGTTAAATGTTATGTTCCGTCTTTTAGATTCCTCCATACTATACTGTAGAAGTAGGTAAGCAACGTGAAACAGTTACTGAGAATAGGCATACACACTGCATCCACTAGATAGCTGAGTGGTCGTTTCCCTCTCATCTACCTATAGCAAGTCTGTCATTCTGACGTATCTTCCTCCCCGTTTCGGCGAGCGGTAAACACCGCTCTCCCGCTCCGAAAGAGCGCGCGCGCTCGTTGAGCGCTGTTTGTGCAGGCCTGTTATAGGCGTTCGAATTTCATTAGCTAACACCCAGCCTTTCCCATGACGACGAAATTTCTACACAGATATGCGATTCATTGATGTGTTTTACGTCTATCAACTCATCAATAGAGAGAAAGAGCCGGAAGTAGACAATACCAAGTGCATTCCAATGTGGTAACAATTACTTTATCTTCAATCCAACTTTCTCTAATTGGTTTCAATTACACTTTCAGGTAGAATCTTCGCCGGTGTTACCAACACAAATAATCACAATATTACATGTGTTACAAGTAATTTTACCGCTAATAATTTGCGTGACAAATCAAACTCCTGTAAAAGCAAAAAGTCACACAGAACTCCTAATGTGAGAATTATTTTCTTATGCCAAAGGAGAGCATCAAATATCTTTTTTACGAAACGCCCCATGAGAGAAAAGAAAGTTAAACATTTCACGGTTCTATAATGTTAAATCTTCCGATATAAGTGTAAATAATGTATAATTTCTCTCTCCACTTGATGTCTGTGTTTTTGCTGGAAGATAGTATGCTAATAGTACTACTTCCACTTTCATTACAATATTTGCCTACTTTATGACTTCCATAGCGATCTTAGTAGGACAAGACTGTGCCTGTAAATAAGATAATGAAGAACGGTATGCGACACTGCTTCTAGATACATGTACAGTGCCCACATTTACAATATTTACCTTTTTTTTCCGTGAAAGCAAAAAACAGGGAGCTGCGTGGAGATAGAATATTGTGTGAATCACCGTGATGGAATACTAACACTCATCTGGTTTGCATGCTTCCATAAAGAAAATGTTTTTTAAATGCCCATCGAGAGTTCAGTTATTCCACTTCCACCTTTACCAATGGTTAAGCCGATGGGGATCATGGCTCGATGCAAAATTAATTTATGCACAACGGCTGTTTAAACAGTTAAAGAGGTGGTTAATTCGTCAGACTGGAATAATGCTGCGTCTATTGAGACAGCTCAAAATATACTGGCAAGCAATGAGTTGGAAGAGAATTTTGCATTTATATCTGCTCATATTTCCAGTGTACCAAAAGCAATCACGTCACTGAAAACTGTTGACACTCCCTTAAATGTGTCACTAGCCGCTTTTTAAAAAATGAAGCCTAATCTGAGTTCTGTTTTCCCGTCAGTGTAGAACAAAAAGTAAAAGGAAAAATTATATTATTTTAAAAAATCCTGGATACCAACAGTTTTGTCATATTCGAGACATTCATCACATCGAGAGATGTACCTCTCTACTGAACAATCGACAATATTTAAATATGTCTCAATAATCTCATATAAATTCATATTTATTAGCATTCGTACTGTTACAGGAAACGTAATTTCGCTTCACTCAATAGTGTATATTTTTTGGCATATTTTGCACTTTTAAGGGCATATTTAATACTTTTTAGGGCATGAACTTCCGGGCCCTAGTTATCACACATCTGCATGTAACATTAATAAATCAAATGCCACAAAGATATCGTAGTACAACTCACTATCTCAATGAAATACAAATACAGTATGTCTACAGAAACCCTCCGTGATTACAAACGAGTACAATTTCATAATGGTGTACAGCACGAACTTCATACTAGCGTCATAACGAAGGACGACTCAAATAATTCCTATTTTGAATATTGCGATATGTCTAATTGCCGTCAAAAACTTCAGATGGCAGCAGAAGCTAATATAAACTGTTTATAGGTTTCGTTCGTTCGAGCTTGTCAGTCTTTTGTCATTTTTGCAATATAGCAAATGTTCGTAACCATCTTAAACTGGCGCGCTGGAGATCAAAACGTATTTAGCAAGTGGCCACCGAGGTCCCCCGACTTGAACGTCAGTAACTTCGTATGTGTTACATGAAAAATATCTATTTAACTCCACCGCCTCAGAATCTTCAAGAGCTGTAACATATCTCCGATGCCACTCAGACCATTCCAATAGATATTTTGAAGCGCATGTGACGTGAGTGAATTAGCCCTGGTGTCTGCTGTGTGACACGCGGGGTCCACAATGTGCTTGTGAGGTGCGCGCTTCAAAACTTTTGAGTTACTCTTTCTAGTGTCACCATTTTCATGTACATACGACTACCGACAGACGACATACCCGTTTATAATCACGGATGTGTTTCTGGGGACACTCTGTATAACAAGAACTAAGGCTGATGTCATTGCTTTCAAGTTTATATGAAGATGAAGATGATGATGATGATGATGATGATGATGATGATGATGGTGATGGTGATGGTGGTGGTGGAGGTGGTGGTGGAGATTGTGAATACGTTACGTATCATACACAAGGCACTACGAAAAAAAGTGAAGAAGAAAGCAGATCCGTAGCTACTGTACACACTACAAGCGCGCATGCACACACAAGGTAGAGATGCTGAAATAGTATAGCTGACACTATGGAACCGGCTTTCGTGAACTATCTTTCACTGACCTCGTACTTCAAGGTGGAACAGCAAAACAGCTCATCCCTGGACTTATTAAGAGATACCCTTGAAAGGCAATTGACTAGAACTTGCTTATTAATTACGGAATGATGATGCAACATTCTGTGTCAACATTTGCATTTTTGCATTTGAACCAATACCTAAAGTTGGTTTTCCCTCAATCCATTAAGAACAAATGTTGGGTAACTTTCGGCGCTGGACCCTGGACTCATCTTGCTAGCATTATCACCTTCATCTCACTCAGACGCTAGATAATCATAGCAGTTAATAAAGCATCGTAAAATAACCAACCAACATTTATTTTTCTTACGTATTTCCACTAATCAAATCAAATTGCTGTTCCCCTACAGAAACAATATAATCACCAAAGTTTCACTTTCAAATGAAAGGAAAATATACTCGTGTGTGTATGTCTCTCTCTCTCTCTCTCTCTCTCTCTCTCTCTCTATATATATATATATATATATATATATATATATAGAGAGAGAGAGAGAGAGGGAGGGAGAGAGAGAGAGAGGTCTCGTATCAAAATTGATGTTTGTCACTTCTCAAAATCTGTAATTTTAGAATACATTCTTATTTTGAGCAGGTAAGTTTTTGAATCCCAAAATTTGCAATAATCCTAATTTCTCGGAAAACCATTCTCGACATATTTCTTTCATTTAATCAAAGTTAAATTTAATATTTTCTACGAGTTTGTTTCTGTGAAGATATGAACATACATTTTTTTATTTGATTTTACGACGCTTTATCTACTGCTATGGTTGTCTAGTGTCTGAATGAAGAGAAAGCTCATAATGCCAGCGAAATGAGTCCAGGGTCCAGCGCCGAAAGTTACCCAGCATTTACTCTTAATGGGTTGAGGGAAAACCACGAAAAAACTTCAACGAAGTACATACATACATACATACATACATACATACATACATACATACATACATACATACATACATACATACACACATAGACCTGCAGCATATATTCATACATTACGTGTGCTGAAATAATTTATTTTGTGAAACTTACTGTGTTGTACGTAAGGTTTCATAATTACTAGTTATTTAAATTACATGCCAATAACGTTACTCATACGTGTGTTGAGGTTATTGTACTGGATGAACACGTGCACCCATATCAAATGCAGACATCGGAAAACAAAACAGAAGCGATATCCGCTTTCTTGTTACAGCCGCGAAGAAACTAGTTTGCAGAAACAAGCGACTAACGCTGCCAACACCCACGCCCAAGCATAACTGTATTACGTTGCCTGGCAACAGTAAAAGTGTAACGAACAAATTATGCCATTCGTTCGAACTATATAATACCTGCAATAAGAATACGAAAAAAAAACTAGTTTGAACCACAATGTCGGGAGATCAAGTAAGAGAGAAATCTACTTTTGCTTTCAAGCCATCTTCGTGCTTAGAGATGCTAACTTCCAGATTAGATTACACGCTTATTTTCCATGTGTACTGACTTCCGTAACAATTATTCACTCGTGAACTCATGGAGTATACTTTCCTCTTATATTATTCTTCTTTCTTTTCTCCTGCTTTCTTAAGTTTTTACTCTTGTGAAGTTTTAGTGTTTTGTGTCTTTTTCTTTTAAGAAAACTGAGTCTTAAAAATGCGACGGGACTAATACAACTTTATGTCCGAGCTAAATGAACCTTCATCTAAAACAACATTTATTTACATTTTACAACATACTGTATTAGCCTTGCCCAATTCTCTGACACGATTAGGTGCATCTTTTGTGTGTGGGTATGTGTGTCTATGAGTGTGCGTGTACAGTATATATATAACTTTAAAACATGAATATATTTTTAAGAAACATAGTGAGTTCCCAAAATAAATTATTTTCAAATAGTTGAATAAACTATAATTTATATTTTTTTCAGATATCTGCTTCTTACAAAAAATAAGGTTAGGATAAGATTTTCACAGCTGTTGTCGATACAGTATATTTGTAAATATTTAAGGCAGGGATGGGCACCAAGAGCGGATTCTACACTCTCACGGGGGTCATATGAGTTCCCTTCAACCACTTTCTTTCCCGCCGAACATTGCGCAGCGTTGATGCCGTAACGGATGAATATTAAGCGCCCCCGTTTAGAGTCTGGATTCACTCCCGGTGCCCAGCCATGATTTAAGGTGTGCTCAGACTAAGATTAATTAATATAAATACCCGTGATTTGTTTATGACTATCAAGATAATTCTTAAAACATCCGTACGTAAATATATTATTAAAGTACCAATGCAGAAAATCTAAAAGTAGATACACGTTACATGAATGAGGTGGGAGTCGTAATTTAATTACGACTTTAGGCTGGTCCACAATAAACCGGGAACGGAAACGACAACGAGATCGCGAACATAAATAATGTTAAAATTAATGCATTTAAATGTGAGCATTAAGGAATTGAAGAAGAAGAAGACGAAGAAGAAGAAGAAGAAGAAGTAGAAGAAGAAAAGAAGAAGAAACAATAATCCCAGTGAGGAATATACACCGTGCATACAAAAGAGCTTTATGACTTTATAAGCTTATAAAAATGTATTCATATAACTTACAGAAATGGTTATGATCAACCAGTATGACGATACCAGACTATAAAGATCACAATTTAGCCATTAAGACATTAAAACTAAGTTCATCCAAATTTCTTCATCTTCCTACATCACCTACAAATTAAAAAATCAATCTTTATGTGACTTTTTAAATGTTTCTCAGGGATTCGAAATATTTAAGCGACTTTTATTTTGTAATATAAAGGATAAACTTATTTCTACAATGTATCATCAATGGCAAATTTGGTAAGTGTCATGCTTCAAATGACAGGCCTACACGTCTACTAGAGTCTACATCATTTTCTGTACATCCCTTGGTGATCTCACATCGACGGACTTCAGACTATTAGATTGTGGTTTCTGTGGCGGACGTAAAAGAAAACACGACATGGAAGTAACACATCTTGTCCATGCGTGTAGTTTCGTGTGGTTACTTTTTTCAGCCTGTTATTAAGAAATTCGGTACTAATAAAATACATGTAATAATTTACAACTTGTATCCGAGACAAAAATTTTATAGTCCTATAATTTCCTGTGTTTGAAGAGTAGACTATATCATTCGCCATACTGATTTTACTTTCAGTACATACATTTTAGGAAGTATCGTGGTGCTGTAAAATAACCGATTGTGAGACCCCCAACCAGGCAACTTGTTCGAATCAGGATTTGAACCGGGCCCGCTTGTTTCACGGTCAGGCATGCTGTTACTCCACAGCGGTGGACCGCCCTGCTGATAATGATTCATTTAACGAGAGGATAGATTTATTATTTTTATAAATTTAATATAATATCTGTGGTTTATTTACTTTCTGTGAACAATTGGGTAGCCGAACGGCCGCACTATTGTACAAGTACAGCACGCCGCACCGTGAACTTAGCCCGGGGTTTGGTATGAATGATGAAGATGACGTTGATGATTAATGATGATTGTTCATTTGTTTATTATTGTTTTTACAATCAACGGTGACAGTGTTTCTTGTTTCCGTTAGGAAGGAAAGATTAAATATTTTCACTGCCGCATGGACAACCCTCATGCACCCTTAAAACACGTGAAGTATGTGGCGATATTACTCGTAAGGGAAGTTAAATAGTTTAATTTCGGAATTAGCCTATAAATTATGCGTTTTGTGTTGAATTGAATAAAAAAAATTGTCACCTTATTGAACGCATACTAAACGATTGCATTTCGTTATATCCAGTTTATAAATGATGGCAGGAGCTTCATAGAAGTCCTATTAATTACGTGGAACGTTTAACTGGTTGATGGTTGTGTGGTTGTAGATTATGATGTGTAAGAAATAAATTAAAGATCACTATGGATGTCGCAGTTTTTTTTATTAATGGCGGACACTTGGCTGTTCATCATTCCATATATGAAGTCAGTTATGTAGATCAATTTACCGTCAGAGTTATCGTCCAGGGTGCGTCATAGGAGGCTGGTCTACGCTACACCCGCGATGATGACATGAGATGAAATGGGATGATTTGTTGAGATGTCATAGGAGTACGGAGTTTCCGGAGAAAATCCTGGACCAAGGGCTTGGCCAACACAAGTTACAAATCAGGGATATATCGGGAATCGAACCCGGGCTCACATGATTATAAGTCCAGCACTGTAGCCACTAAACCTCCCTCACGCTATGAGCGTATTCCGAATCTCAGCGCTGAGCAGTCTGATGGCATCACGGTATTCCAAATTTTAACGATGACGTCACTGATGCTCCACTGGTGTCGCAATGGTTCCATCAGCTTGCAGAGGTGGTGGCAGTCTCCATCAGTCGCCATCAGTGAATCTGATTGGTTCTTGTATAGGGCGGGAATTAGCAGACGAATGACATCGTGCACTGTCGTGTCATGGCGGTGTGTTCTGCTGTATTGTTTGTAATGAGCACAACGTAAAAACAATATGTTAATGGCTTATGAGCGAACATGTCAGCGGACCAGTTACTACTACTGGTTCAAGAAATAAATTGTTTATGATCTCTTTTCTTTGAACGAGATGACAGTACGCAAATTTCGCAAAATCTTGCTAGCGTAGCACAGACAATAACTTGTACAGCCGCCGTGTTAGCCATTGAACCTTCCAGCAGTTTTGTTCCTATTTCGCTGCAGCGTGACGTCATTGATGTCCACCAGTCCGGTGAGATTCGGAATGCGCTGTATGTTGCGCATTGCATCGGCGAGCTCCCGCTAAGAGTAAGATGCGCATAGGCCTACAGTATTATAGAAATGATAACGGACATTTTCCCCAAATAAGTGCCCACGTTAAAATAGTTCGAGACTAAACTATCTGTAAAGGACATCATTGGAAACATAAAAGAAAACAAATTATTATGAAACGCGTAAAATATGCAATAATAAATTTATCTAGATGTCGTGACATTAAATTGTTCTAACTCTGAAGACTATATAGATGTGTTCGAACTTGGGCTATGATACGAAGGTGTAGCACATGTAAATGGGTCATTCCATATCAACTATTCTTGTATCTAAAAAAAAAAATATTTTCCATAAAAAGTCTATTTCTGTATGTTAAAATGCGCAAAATAGTCCAGGAGACATGAATATATAGCATTTTAAAATACAAATCTACATGTTACCATAAACAGCACAGTTAAACTTTGTTATTTGATTGATAATTTCAATCGTGGTTTTGTTTCCTATGTTGGCTGTAGTGGGAGTTCATGGATGTGGCCAAAGAAGGAAGATGTATCTATGGAGAAAGCTTCTGTCGTAGTTAAAAAAGTGAAACATCCAAAAATTATAAACAAGCATGGACAGTTTGTTTTTGTTTGAAAATGGTTAATTTTCACAGTAAAATCTAACAGTAAAACTTTGTGACTGCATTATTATTTCCTTTCATATCTTGAATTACTTGTACTTTCAGATGTTTTGGGAAAACAATAAAATAATTGAAATTTCGTATTTTAAATACACAACATGTCATAAATATTCTATATGCTCTTGGTCAGACGCAAATCCAAGTTTAAAAAATCTTTTTTAAAAATCCTACAGATACAGAAAAAAATATCCTACCTTTCAGAACTTACCAATTAGAAGATTTATTAACTACATGAATGCGCAATGCCAGTGGAAAATTTTGTCACACCCGTAACATTTAATATTACCCCTCCCCCTTTTCTTAGACAGGAGATATGGATTTTATAATTATTATGGATCAAGAACTAGGTAGTCTACGTAACTAAACGTATATACCATAGCTTTTTCAACTGCCTATAAGATAAGAAATTGACATTAATCTTAATTGTGGGTTGCAAGAACACATTATTTTATTCCTTCGTTATCCGCTAACGGACCAATAAATTCGAAACACTCGTTGCAAGAAACATCTATAGTGTTATTGGTCCGTTAAAGGATTCACTAACCTAGAGATCTGATTTCCCTCATATAATAATATTTATTCCTCCCTTAGACAGCCATCTTACGTACACTTTGTGGATTGTCGAGTAGTTTATATATTTTGATTCATCATAATGTTACCTGTATGAGATTCAGGCATGCGATGTTTTGTATATAGGCTTATATACACGATATTAAAATAATATTGCATATCGATGGCTAAGAAGTGATATCTCGTATCTGTACATTTGCAGGTAAATAAAAAACTGTTTTAGAAATTATTTTATTAAAATATAGAATCTTCTTATGTTTATGTTTTGCAACATCATCTATTCGAGAACAAAATATTACGGGTAGTACACTGTCCAATTTTGTGAACAATAAAATAATGTAGTTAATCTAAATAATAATAACAACGTAGTTAAACTGAATTACCATTTTTGTACATAGAGGTATCTCTTCTTAGCCATCAATATACGGTAATACTATTATTTATTTATTCATTCATTCATTTATTCATTAGTTCTTCGAATAACGAAGTTATTATTTGTTTCTTTATTACAGACTCTAGTTCATCGTCTGACGACGAGGTTATGTCCGCTGTAGTCTCTTTTTTTATTTCTGTAAAATTAATTCACTCGTGCGCTATTTCTAATAACAAATAGCCATATTTATTATTCTCACTAAAACGTCTGTTCCTGATTTGTTTCTGGTTCGTATTAGTCTAAATTTATTGCAAATTTTGAGAACAATAAAAGCAATGCCTCACATCAGTCTAGCAGTCGATGTTCACTTTTTATTCATTCACGTACTATTGCATCACTTGTGAAATCCAAAGATGCTTGGTTAACGATCCTATAACTAGTGGCCCGTTAAATTCCTCTTTTGCAACCCGACAATCCACTGACTTTAACGGTTCACTAACTAATGGAGAATATATTATTTATAGGTCTGTTTTCTTGCGACCCAGCATAGTCTTTTAGTCTATGTAACTAAATATTTGTCACACCCGTAACAATGGAATGACTCAAATGTGATATTTCAGGCAAACTTCACGTTATGATGACCAGATTATGAATTCCAACCTTGTGCCGTCTGAGATCAGGTTGAAAACGCTTTTATAGACTTCGGATAAGCGGCTCAAATAACAGAAATAATGAGTTAACTTTGAGAGTCTCGGATATCTATTGCAAAATAAAACACCACAGCCGGTCCGTAAGTTGTAGTACACTTGTTGCTGTACAAGTATCCGAACAATTAAAACCAGGATGGAAAGAATGTCTAATTGCTTTCTTCCTGCAGAAATCAGCTCATAAAAATGTCTCTGGCATCACTACAAATGTTACACAGAATCTGCCGCTGTGAGAGATATTCAACAATGCATCCGTTCTCCTAGCGTGGGAGTGAATGCAGCGTGCAGTAAGACACGTTTAATTAAAATACAGAAAAATTAAACTTACTAATTTGGACATGCATGAGGAGGAAATTACGTCCAATTAACTGAAGCGTACAATGTGAAAGCGAATGAAACCAAAATTAGGAATCTCTACTTCGATTCTGTGCAAGAAAATTGAGCATTAGATTGTGTAAAGTAGCCACGTTCAATTAGTAGGCTGGCGGTGTCAAAGAGGACGGAAGCTTTGTAGTTTCAATAATTCAAATTATGTCGCGCTGTCCATTGTCGTCAAGTCTTTTGAAGGCCGTTCCAATACTCCACGCGGAGTGTATGGACGGAAGATTTGTAGTTTCAATCATTTTAATTATGTCGCGCTGTCCACTGTCGTCAAGTCTTTTGAAGGCCGCTCCAATAATCCACGCGGAGTGTATATATAAAACAGAGTTGCAAATTTTAGCAGTTTGTCTTGTTCCATGTTATATTAATATATAGCAGCAACAAACAAGACGTGACAACGTCGCATTTTCATTTTATTATCGGTGCATGCAATAAAGACCTACAAATCTTAAAAGGAATGCCGCTGACTATTAATTAAACGAGGCTACTATACATGGAATAAATATGTAGAATTATGCTGTGTTATCTCAATTTTTCTTCGAAGTTTTGTGTAACTGTAAGGCAATTGTCAGATAATTCCACTGCAAATTATTTTATTTATTTTATTGAATTATTTTAAGACGCTTTATCAACTGCGATTTTGTAAAAGAAACTGTGTATAAGAACATTTTAGTCCATACTTGTGGAGTAACGGTTAGCGCGTTTGACAGCGAAACCAGGTGGCCCGGGTTCGAATCCTGGTCGGGGAAAGTTACATGGTTGAGGTTTATTCCGGTGTTTTCCCTCAGCCCAATATGAGCAAATGCTGCGTAACTATCGGTGCTGGATCCCGGACTCATTTCACCGACATTATCACCTTCATTTCATTCAGACGCTATATAACCTGAGATGTTGATACAGTGTCGTAAAATAACTCACTAAAAAAAGATCATTGTCACGGACTTCGTTGAGCAGCTAGACGACATCGAACTTACGCAGGGGTATTTTCAACAAGATGGCGTCACGTGCCACGCCTTTAATGAATCCATGACACACATGAGCAGCTTCTTTGAGAACCGTGTTATCTTTATATGTTTATGGCCTCCAAGGTCACCATATTTCGCGTCAGCGGATTATTTTCTGTGGGACTACTTGAAAGAAAAAGCCCACAGAAACAGATCAAGAACCATTCAGGATCTTGGACAAACATTACGGCCGAAATAAACAATATCGACGTAGACATGTCGAGGCGTGTATTTGATAACTTCGTAAAACGGACAAGAATGTGTCTCCAGGAGGAGGGGGACAGATAACTAAATTTTCTGAATAATGAGCACTGAAAGCAATACGTTAGTCTCGACATCTTCATATGGATTTTTTTTTTTTTTTTACAAATTCCAGTACTTTCTACGTTTTGTGCAAGACAATTATTAAAATCTCACGTAAGGGTAGACCCTACGTAAATTTACAGCTACAGATTAAGTAAATGTAACCCATATTTCAATGAACAGTTTTAATTCAAAATCGATATGTGAATTATTGCGTTAGTGTTTATATGTAGTTGCTAGGCAACTAATTATCCATTGCGTTGGGATAAAACATTAATTTCATTATCATGTTTCGTGTTGGAGCACTGAGAGTTTCGAAAGTTAATTAAACCACAATCTTGTCCATGAGATCTTAGAATTAATTACTTCTGGGTCAAGAGTCACTCCCTAAGCTGCAACAAACTTAATAGTACAGAACACAAAAGCAAGCGTGGTCATCGGATAAATTATCTTCAAATCCACGACCTTCTGCTAACTATTCGACTAAAGTAAGTTCATGTACAACGAATAACCCCCTTAAAATTAATGACATATTTACAGTTCACCCTGTATAGATACACGTTCATAAACTTCATAAGTTTACAGACAGTACAGTAGAAAGAGGACATACCCCTTGAAGGTAGATGATTATGATGACGATGATAGAAATGGCGAAGATAATTATTCACAAACTAAAATGAAAATATAATTTCTATCTCCCATGCTTCAATCAATCAATCAATCAATCAATCAATCAATCAATCAATCAATTTTGAAGGCTTCACCTTGTCACTCCAACCACATTTCTTTTTCCTCTGCTGTTCCAAACTCTTCATTGGTGTTCACTGCTATATACGAGCATGTCTTTGATATGCAGGGTGTTTCCGGGCTGGTCTTACAAACTTTCAGGGATGATGGGGAAGGGCACATGTACCAATTTGAGATAAGGAACCATGGTCCGGAAATGACTGAGTCGAAATTTATACGCAAAAATACAGTAGTTGTGTGGAAATGAAATTGCAATTTCGCATGACGTGCCCTCCTTCCCTTAACCTTTGGAACTGTCGTGGAAAGATTGTATGGGCCGGATGTCTCCTACGTGGGTACTTGCACCGATACAATCTGTGAGCTTGTCTACTGTTCCCATTGGTTCATCCGTATTCGAAAATCAGGTCTGCTTATTCCGCTCTCGTGTACTCTTCCATTTCATTAGGACTGATCGACTGGACACTGCACCTTGTACACATACACTGCTGTCTACAGACGTGAATATCAGGACCGACCATGACCGTTACACATTACGCTACTTGCATTGCTTTAGTGTAGTTTCCTGTCCCCACCCCTCAGACAGCACACTGAACGGAATACTGTAGGTAGACAACGTAAACAACGTCAGATGAATGCAGTATGTGTAAGATGTACAGATAAATACACATAAATAAAGTGTACAGAGGAATTAAATTATTTCATTTCCACACAACTATTTTTGCTTGTAACTTTGGACTCAGTCATTTCCTGACCAGGGTTCCTTATTTCAAATTGATACATGTGCCCTTCCCCATCATCCCTGAAAGTTTGTAACACTAGCCCGGAAACACTCTGTATTTCTTCTGGGCGTTCCTCTTCCTTTCTTGGCAATAATTTTGCCCTCCCACAATATCTAGGATTATTCATAAGTCGTGAAAAAATGTAATGTTTAATAATACATGAAGTAAGCAGCATATCATGGTAATTAATATGCCCTTAGAGAGAGAAACTCTCCAAGTTTTTTTAAATAAGAAAAACCCGCGCTTTGTTGCAATGATTTATCGCTAGGTGGCAGTAGTTATCGATAGTGGCAAGATGGCGTTTACTAATCATAAGCAATCGTTATGTGTGTTGGAATATGTAAGGACCTCGTCAAAGATTTGAAGTAGACGGTTTCGCTGACTTGCTCATCTTCGGCGATGAAGAAACTTTTCATCTTTCCGGAAAAGTTAATCAGCACAATGTGCGCATATGAGAGACTGAAAATCCTCGCGCAGTTCTAGAGCATGTGCGAAACTCACCTTAGGTGAATGTCTTCTGTGCGATTTCGAAAGAGAAGGTGTAGAGCCCACCGTCACTGAGTTGATTTACTTGGACATGTTACAAAATTTGCTGATGCCTCAGTTTAATGAAGGCAGCAATGATTGCATCTTTCAGCAATATGAATGCCCATGTCATTATGACAGCAACGTGCGAGAGTAGTGTATCTCAATCAAAATTTTCAACAGAGATGAATCGGACGCACAGGACAAGAAGATGACGCGTTATTGATGTGGCCACCACGATCATCGGATTTCATCGTGGGGATTTGTAAACGATATTGTCTATGTGCCTCCTCTGATCTCCAGAAACTTATCTACCGGATTACAGCTGCTGTGGTTATGATCAGCCGTGACATGCTGGAGCGTGTATGGGGCGAGATGGATTACCGCATGGATGTATGCCGTATTAGCAAAGGTGGACAATTGAGCATCTGTGAGGTATGTAAGAAAACTTGGAGAGTTTTTTATTTTAGTGTAAAATAATTTCGGAATATGTATTATATGTCTTTCTCGTGTTAAATTTTACTGTACAAGGTTAACATGTTTCGGCCTGCTATTGGCCTTCTTCAGAACTGATTGTTGCTGGTCTTGGCGCCTTTTGTTTTGTTTCCTGTGAGGGTGTATTTGTGTAGTGTAATGTGGAGTCAAAGAGTGTGTGAAAACGGATACAACCCCAATATAATAGACAACATAATACGAAATACAAAACATAATCACAAAAACCATAACAATACAACACAAACACAAGAACACCAAAAATACATCACACTAACATACGAAAACAAAAACATACACAAGATTGCAACCTCATTCAAGAAATTAAATTACAACATCGCATACAGAACAAATAATACTCTACAAGAACATCTCAACACACAAACAACATAAACAAATACAACTACATAGGCGTATACAAACACAAATGTAACACCTGCAGAAACTTCTACATAGGACAGACAGGCAGATCATTTCAAACACGTTACAAAGAACACAACACAGCCATAACAAAATTACAAAACACTTCCACATATGCAGAACACATCACAAATGCCAACCACACTTACAGAGACATCAACACAGACATGGAAATTCTACACATCCAAACAAAAAGCCAGGAACTAAACACACTAGAACAATGAGAAATATACAGACACACAAAAACACATCCAAATGGAATTCTCAACACACAACTCAATTTCAGAACACACACACTCTTTGACTCTACATTACACTACACAAACACACCCCCACAGGAAAAACAAACAAAAGGCGCCAGGGCCAGCATCAACCAGATCTGAAGATGGTCCATAACAAGCTCAAATATGTTAACCAGGTACAGTAAAATTTAACACGAGAAAGACTATAGTACATATTCCGAAGTGATATAGTGTTAAAAGTTGTATAATTAAGATGTATGTAAAATAATTTATCCATTGTGTAGTTCAGTAGTTATGAATTTTTTAAATGTATTACGGACTTATGAATAGCCCTGTATTAACTACGAGTTTCGTCTGATTGCATTACCAATTACTTTTATTTTTCTTTCCTCTAATTCTTCATTAATGTTATATTTTCACCTACTCACATTAAAGCTCGCTTTTTCTCTCCAGCTGAATTTTGACATTCCAATATTGTTTGTTGTCTTAAACTTAACCCTTAAACATAGTTTTACTTCCGACAGGATTGTAAATATTCACATTTCACCAATCCAATTCTAGTTTTGGTTATCGTTTGAATGAAAACCTTTCAAGAATCAAGTTTTCTTACGCTTGAACATTTCATAACAGAGACTGTTGGAAAATAATTACATTTTACATAAATAAGAACATGACTTCAAGGTATACAATTATGCGCCTACAAATTCATCTATGGCGAAACGAATAAATGAGGCCTAAAATTTACACAATTTTCCGTTAATGAGGATTTACGTTCAAGGTTTTCTTCCTCGGTAATATGGCAGGAATGTGATGCTGCGTGGATATGAGGTATGCTACACACATAACCACAAGACTATCACACTGGAACCAGTCCTTATTAATTACTTAACTGTTCGACGCTTTTGGTGCTGCTTAAAATCAAGTTTCTACGGTGTACAGTGTTACGGGAAATTTAGTGCTCATACTCTGCAAATACGGACCAAACCAAACAATTCTAAAAATTGAAAAAAGTGACAAGGAATTTAAGAAAATCCCTACGGTTACATATAACGTCTATATAGGAATTAGGATAAGAGAATAAGGACAAATAAGTACAGTTTGCTGTATGATTTTAGTGTGTCTAATGAATGAAATGAAAAATAAGCTATGAATAACAGTAATTCCTCAAATAATAAAAAAAAATAATAATAATAATAATAATAACAATAATAATCGGTTGAGAAGCTTTTGTCATCTAGTCTTCTGTCAAAAAATCTGAAAGTTAGAATTTATAAAACAGTTATATTACCGGTTGTTCTGTATGGTTGTGAAACTTGGACTCTCACTTTGAGAGAGGAACATAGGTTAAGGGTGTTTGAGAATAAGGTTCTTAGGAAATATTTGGGGCTAAGAGGGATGAAGTTACAGGAGAATGGATAAAGTTACACAACGCAGAGCTGCACGCATTGTATTCTTCACCTGACATAATTAGGAACATGAAATCCAGACGTTTGAGTGGGCAGGACATGTAGCACGTATGGGCGAATCCAGAAATGCATATAGAGTGTTAGTTGGGAGGCCGGAGGGAAAAATACCTTTGGGGGGTGGGATATGATGGTAGAGACTGGATTAATCTTGCTCAGGATAGGGACCAATGGTGGGCTTATGTGAGGGCGGCAATGAACCTGCGGGTTCCTTAAAAGCCAGTAAGTAATAATAATAATAATAATAATAATAATAATAATAATAATAATAATAATAATAATAATAATAATAATAATAATATGAGTTCGATAGGGCGGATTGGAATAAATTGATGGGGATCCTGAAGAAAATTGGTGTGGATTGGAAAGAAAGAAGGCTCTTCTGTAACCTTTATATCAGTGGTCGTCAGCACTCGCTGAAATGGGTAGAGTGCATGGAGAATAAGGAACTCTGCTCCGTCGTGAACAAGGGATAGAGAGACAGCATATCCGCCAGCAGCCACGAATGCACTCTAGGGCTGTGTCTTTTCCGCGGGTAAGAGACGCTAGCCCGTGCGTGCAGTGTTTTGATGACCGCTGCTTTATATGAAAAGAGTCATAGTCAGGATAGGAGAAGACATGTCAGAAGGAAGTGAAATAGGGAGAGGAGTACGTCAAGGATGTCCTTTATCTTTTTTTTTTAGTTGGTTATTTAACGACGCTGTATCAACTACTAGGTTATTTAGCGTCGATGGGATTGGTGATAGCGAGATGATATCTGGCGAGATGAGGCCAAGGATTCGCCATAGATTACCTTGCATTCACATTACGGTTGGGGAAAACCTCGGAAAAAACCCAACCAGGTAATCAGCCCAAGCGGGGATCGAACCCGCGCCCGAACGCAACTTCAGACCGGTAGGCAAGCGCCTTAACCGACTGAGCCACGCCGGTGGCTGTATCCTTTATCACCCACCCTGTTCAACATCTACTTGGAGGATTTAGTAAAGAGTTGTTTTCAGAACATGGGAGGAGTGATAGTAGGTGGAAGAATAAAGTACATAAAATTTGCTGATGATATGGCGTTGTTAATATGCTAATGGAGCTATATGACAGCTGCGAGCAGTATGGGATGAAGATAAATGCAAACAAGACAAAGACCATGGTCATCGGAAGAAGAATAAGGAAGGTAAACTTGCGAATTCGAAACGAGGCAGTAGAGCAAGTGGACAGCTTCAAATACTTGGGGTGTACTATAAGCAGTAACATGAGCTACTGTCAGGAAGTCAGGAGGAGGATAGCAATGGCAAAGGAAGCTTTTAATAGGAAAGGAGCATCTTCTGCAGACCTGTAGAAAGAACTAGGAAGAGACTAGTGAAGTGCTTTGTGTGGAGTGTATCATTGTATGGGGAAGAAACATGAACATTAAGACGAAGTGAAGAAGAACGACTAGAAGCATTTGAAATGTGGATATGAAAAAAAATGGAGCGTGTGAAATGACAGAATAAGAAATGAAGCTGTGATAGAAAGAGTGGATGAAGAAAGAACAATGCTGAACCTGATCAGGAACAGAAAAAGGAATTGGTTGGGTCACTGGCTGAGAAGAAACTGCCTACTGAAGGATGCACTGGAAGGAATGGTGAACTGGAGAACAGTTAGGGGCAGAAGAAGATATCAGAGATGATAGACGACATTAAGATATAAGGTGGGTGCTCCTGTTATGGCCATGTTCCGGATATGGCCACCCCGCTATTGTGAGTTAGTTAACCAAAAAATCTGCTAAATTGCAGCAGAATCCAGTGAAAGGGCATCCTGGTATGTCACTTGATCGTTTTCCATCCCGTCAGGTTGAGCAATATGGCGTCAGTTACCTGTTTTGCGGATTCATGTGATCTCTTCTTATTTTTCTCTTGTAAGTCTCCTTTGTTTTATGCATTTTTTTCAAAGACTTGTTCCATGAAAACCATCGTACTCCATTCAGTTTTTAATGTTCTGTTGATTGGTGTTGTAGTTGATGGCGTATCTTTTACGAGTTGTTCATAATCAAACGATTTTCGTGAAAGCTTACCTGCTCCTGATATGGCCATATCAAATGCACCATGGCCATATCAAATGCACCATGACCATATCAAGTTCATTTCACTTTTATTTTTTCACCTGTCAAATTTACATGCCTTATAGCTGGGATTACGCAAAAATTTTGTATTTTAAGAAAAACAACTTAATTTTTTTATGGAAAAACCTGTTTTGACTACACTTTTGAATTATAAAAAAGATTATTAAGTGTCATATTTATTCATTTTACACCAAAATTATTTAATTTTAACACAACTGCGCTATCAAACTGAAAACAATCACGATTTATAGAACATGGAACAAGGGTGGCCATATCATGTGCACGTGTTCCTGATATGGCCAGTAGGTAGACTTTTGGAATTTGGGGCTTTTTGAACAATTAAAGCTATTTTTTATGGGGAAAGGAAATTGTTTTAAGAAAGTCCATTAGACTGAGAACGAGTAAGAAACAAGTGGGATACATTTTTTTTCAAAATGATGGCTATAAAAATTCTCAAACTTAGCATGGCCATATCAGGGACACCTACCTTATGCATCATAAGCGGAGACAATGAGGAAGGTAGAAAATGGGTAAGATTGGGGAATACTGGGTTTGCAGTTAAATACCTGCCCTTCGGAGAAAACTTCGAATGAAAAGATAAAAAAAATTATTACAATAATAATAATAATAATAATAATAATAATAATAATAATAATAATAATAATAATAATAACATATTAAAACAATGACTTCTAACGTTCAATCTACTCTTAAACTTTTTAGTAAAGTTCGATAGTTATTACTGCATAATTTTCAGAGATTTCTTCATAAGCTATTTTGAAAGAAGCTTTCAGCAGCACCGAAACTGTTGCTAAGAAACAATCAAATCTATGAAGACGGATAAGAATGTTTCGTAGCTATCCAATACGTGAGAAAGGCAGAAATATTCGATAAACCAGTTGTGTGTAATTTTCTTTTCTACCTCACAACTGCGTGCGAACCAAGACCGACAATGTTGATCGTTATTTATGTGGTTTCAGAGGTTGTGTTATTACCTATCAGTGTTTCGGAAACATTTCCCAATCGTCGGCCTTACAAAAGCAGGCTGTTTTTTACTTTCTTGTATGTCTCTCAGAATAGCTGGCTATTCTCCCAAACCGAGATATAAATACAAGAAAACAAGTTGCCAGTCGTTTTTATTCTAAACATTTAGCACTTTACTAATGGCCGCCAGTTTCAACAGGCAAACATTTTATTATTTCTATAAAAAAAAAGCCATTCACCTTACCAATGGACGAATACCATGAAAATGAATTGCAATGTTAACTCTCTCCGCAGCGTCCCAGGAGCCAATATGCCCGTTGTCGTCACTGCAACGAGAATGAAACTCTACCTCATGTTCTTGGTTGCTGTCCCAGAGGAGAACTACGAGGGAGAGTCAAAAAGTGACCTTAATAATTGTTTTATTAATTGAATATGTACAATAAGACTACAAATACTTCATCACTTTTTAACATAGTATAACAGGAACACTTGCATTGAACGTACCGGGGACTATGTTGAAAAGTGATAAAGTGTTTGTAGTCTTATTGTACATATTCAATTAATGAAACAATTATTAAGGTTACTTTTTGACTCTCTCGTATTAAGAAACAACAGACATCAAATGGTGAGAAGTAATATTGCTAAATGCCTTAGAAAATTTTGAAATGTATAAAGAAGTACCGTCTAACTCAGATGAAGGTTCCAACAGATGCGCTGACATCCTTGCTATCGAGAGGAAGATGAACATTGCCTTTGTTATCGGCCCAACAGTACGTTTTGAAATAAGTGATGCACAGAGCAGAGAAGTAGATCTAAAAAAAAGAGGCATTATGAACCTTGCTTTAAATAACTAGAAGAAAAGTACAGCATACCTGAAAATCGTTGTGAGTGATTGGGTTATTGTTAGGAGCACATGGAACTACTTGTTCCATAGATTTCGTATTGACACGTCATATCTCCAGGATATATCTATACAAATTTTAAATTCCTCTTCGTTGACTGTAAATCACTATTTTAAGAGGTTAATGAATAAAAAAAGTTCGATTATAGGGATGGCTGCTAAAACCAAAGGAAAAAAATAAAGCTTAACTATGTAGAAATACTGTTTTGTTTGAATCGAGCAACAAATATAAATGACACTCGGGAGGAAATTAAACGCGGAATAAATATGGGAAATACCTGTTATTATTCTGTTGAGAAGCTTTTGTCATCCAGTCTGCTGTCAAAAAATCTGAAAGTTAAGATTTATAAAACAGTTATATTAACGGTTGTTCTGTATGGTTGTGAAAGATATTTGGGGCTAAGAGGGATGAAGTTACAGGAGAATGGAGGAAGTTACACAACGCAGAACTGCAAACATTGTATTCTTCACCTGACATAATTAGGGACATTAAATCCAGACGTTTGAGATGGGCAGGGCATGTAGCTCGTATGGGCGAATCCAGAAATGCATATAGACTGTTAGTTGGTAGGCGGAGGGAATAAGACCGTTGGGGAGGCCGAGACGTAGATGGGAGGATAAAATGAAAATGAATCTGAGGGAGGTGGGATATGATGGTAGAGACTGGATTAATCTTGCTCAGGATAGGGATCGATGGCGGGCTTATGTGAGGGCGGCAATGAATCTGCAGGTTCCTTAAAAGCCATAAGTAAGTGAGTACATACAACGAAATTAATTACGTGGCTGTAACCAAACGGTACCCCTGTAGCTATCCCTTTCCAGATTCTCTCTCTTACTTTAATGACAGAAATGTATTGGATATAAGCTCATTATTTTATTATTATTATTATTTATTATTATTAGTCATGTTTATTTACAGTAATTATTTTATTCCTAGCACCAATTTACAGATTTAGTTAGATAATGGCACCTTGTTGTTATGCAGAAATTGAGAAACTGGATGTAATAACAGCGTTAATGTAAAAAATCGCCTTAAGAACAAAATCTTTATATTTAGTAATGATTAATCTTAAGTTAAGAAATTATACATTCATAAAATTAGAGATTTTATAATATAGGGTCCGGCAGAATGATCTCCCCGATTTGAATTGGCCGCTGGCAATTTCTAATGACATGTTCAAAGGTTACGTAATATTGTCGTATCTTCTGCTACACTACGAATAACTCCCAAGATATTGGCAGACATAGCTGCTAGGAGATAACCTCATTCTCAGAAATGGCCGGAAAATGTAAACAGATTATTTTCGCTCCAAACTTACTGTTTGAGGTAGAACACGCCCTCGGTTATGCTCATACAAAACACGGCAGACCCAGTGGCGGACAGTAGGAAAGGAGTTAGTCTTTGAAGAAGTAATAGGCAAAGACTAATCTTTTCCTTCTGTCCGCCATGGGTCTGCCATGTTTACTTTGAAGGAAAGGATTTATGGAGGGTCGAAATAGCAATATTATGACAAAATTATTGAACAACGTCTATTGAAGTATCATTATGTTAATAAAGTCTTAAGAAGAAATTTCAGCAAACAAATGAGAAAATAATTTTTTGAAAGTTCTAAAACGCAGTGAGTTTTAAACAAAAATTACGAGCGACGAATTGAGGCTGCTCAAATGAGATTTTTTATAACATTGACAGAAGTAACCAAAATGAATTGCAGACTATTAGAAATGACAACATCTGTCAACATTATTGGGAATATAAAACATTCTTTATTACGGATACAAAAACATATAGGAGGAAATAGGAAAAAAACATTACTGTAATATATTATATAGAATGAAAGAGATAAACTACTAAAAATCGCCCTTCAACATAGACGAAAAGAAACCAGACTGATTGGAGGACCGAGGGAAAGATGGACAGACGAACATTTTAAATCTGTTGTTCGGGATAATGATAATGGTAATTATTATTATTATTATTATTATTATTATTATTATTATTATTATTCAAAGATGGATAAAAAAGCAGAAAAGGAAAATGGAGAAGTTGAAGAAAGAAAAAGAGAGTGAAGATAATAGCACAGTCTAATAGATACAGTCACGAAGCTCAATACGTAGTAAATATGCATCCATAGATAGTTGCTAACGACTAGGATCGCTAATATCGCCTCATTACAGACAATGCAAAATAGTACCGGCACAGTCTATTGTTCCTAGCACCCTCACAACTCAAGCTTCGTGATTGTATATACTAGACTGTGTTAATAGGAGGAAGAAAGGAAATAAGGTACAATAAAAGAAGGAAACAAGAACGAAGAGAAATAAATAAGAGGAAAATGGAATATACGAACAAAAACAAATAATAGAGAAGAAAAGTAAGAGGCATCAGAGGAGGAAGTACTGGACGAAAAAAGGAAGAACATGAGTACGAAGGGAAAGAAGATGAAAACCGTGAGGAAGGATAAGAAGAGGAGTCGAGAATAAGATGCAAATAAATAAATAACCGTAATAAAATATACTGTCGTGTTTCATACTTCATGAAGACTTCACTTTCCGCACAATGCTCTTGTGAAATGTTAATTGTCTCGCCAAGAAATTGAACACGATTTCGCTTTCAATGTCTTCTCCACGCTCCTTAGGCAAGTTGGACATCTGAAGTAGCAATGTATCTGAAGATGATCGATTTACTTTGCGTCAGTTAATACATAGATACAGGATGAACACAAAGTCTTTCCCTAATTATGAACAATTTTAACTGAAAACCTATTTTAGATAGAAAAATGAAAGTCGACTATTACATTTTGTGCAGTTTAATTTAGTTAGTGCGCCGAACAGATTGGCAAAAATGTTAAATATCGAACTTCGTGCTGTCATTAAATATTTCGTAAAAAAAAAAAGGGAGCCGGGAGTGAGTCGGTACATCACAATACTATGATATGCGTAAATAATCACTTAGTGATTTAAGACGGCGCTCATTCCGTCGAATCCCGGCCACTGACTCACTTGTAATGAGTGCACCTCAGCACATAGTGTGTTGGACATTGTGCCACTGTCATACATCTGTTACACAGTGCATGAGGGTTGGCCACTAAAGGAAAACTAAGAGGTGGAGCTTAAACTAAGAGGATTCAATCCGGCATCGGAACTGGAAACCGGTGTGGCTTAGTGGATAAAGCGTCAATACGTAGAGCTGAAAACACGGATTCGAGTCCCGGTGCCGGAGAGAATTTTTCTCCGCTCCACCGATCCTTGATCTTACTTTACTTTACTTACTGGCTTTTAAGGAACCCGGAGGTCCATTGCTGCCCTCACATAAGCTCGCCATTAGTCCCTATCCTGAACAAGATTAATCCATTCTCTATCATCATATCCCACCTCCCTCAGATCCATTTTAATATTATCTTCTCATCTACGTCTCGGCCTCCCTAAAGGTCTTTTTCCCTCTGGCCTCCCAACTAACACTCTACATGCATTTTTGGATTCGCCCATACGTGCTACATGCCCTGCCCATCTCAAACGTCTGGATTTAATGTTCCTAATTATGTCAGGTCAAGAATAAAAATGCGTCCAGTTCTGTGTTGTGTAAGTTTCTCCATTCTCCTGTAACTTCATCCCTCTTAGCCCCAAATATTTTTCTAAGCACCTTATTCTCAAACACCCTTAACCTATGTTCCTCTCTCAAAGTGAGAGTCCAAGTTTCACAACCATAAAGAACAACCGGTAATATAACTGTTTTATAAATTCTAACTTTCAGATTTTTTGACAGCAGACTGGATGATAAAAGCTTCTCAGCCGAATAATAACACGCATTTCCCATATTTATTCTGTGTTTAATTTCCTTCCGAGTATCATTTATATTTGGTACTGTTGCTCCAAGATATTTGAACTTCTCCACCTCTTCAAAAGACAAATTTCCAATTTTTATATTTCCATTTCATACAATATTCTCGTCACGAGACATAATCATATACTTTGTCTTTTCGGGATTTACTTCCAAACCTATCTCTTTACTTGCTTCCAGTAAAATTCCCGTGTTTTCCCTAATCGTTTGTGGATTTTCTCCTAACATATTCACGTCAACCGCATAGACAAGCAGCTGATGTAACCCGTTCAATTCCAAACCATCTCTATTATCCTGGACTTTCCTAATGGCATACTCTAGAGCATCCTTGATCTTCAGAAATTAAAATGTTTCACTGAATAATATAAAAATGTACGTGATTCACTGTCAACAAGACATTGTAGAATACATTTTACTGATTATATTATTATTATTATTATTATTATTATTATTATTATTATTATTATTATTTTATACTATCTGAAATTCATACTTTATTGATAAAAATTTCTGCAGTATGAACCAAAAGAAGATGAAGAGTAGAATATAGAAAGGTATGAGGGGTGTAGAAGACCGATGAGAAAGAGAAGGAAAGGAGGACGAGGAGAAGGAAAGAAGATGGGTGCGGAGAAGGAAAAATAAACTTTATTATATACCAACTGTTAGCTTGATTAAACGGTAATCGGAAAGGTCACACTCATATTATGCAGAGTCCAACAGCAGCCGATATAATAAATTCCACCAGCACAATCTGCTTCCAGCTGAGACTTCACAACATAATAAGCTTCACTACAGTGGAGTAGCGGCTCGAAGTCTGTCAACAGATTTCACTACTTTTTGTTTTTGCTGCAGAAAAATTCCATCAACAAAGAGTGGCCGTCAGACCGTGACAGTCCTTCAATAACTTTTGCTTACAGCTCAAGGTAATGCGATTTGGAGCTTTCTTTTGTGCAATGACTCGTTTAACAACGTTATAAAACTGCAAGGTTATTGATTTTTATATTGCTTGTTCACTGCAGGGCTTTTTATAGTTGGGTTTTGAAGCTATTCAATCTCTGAAGAGATGGTATTACGATAATCGAGCAACGAAGAAGTCAGAACGGACCAGCAATTGCCTTGCCCACCACAAAATTCACCTTGTCTTCCTGGATTCGAACCACAGGCTGCACTGCTTGAACTGCACACAAGCACATGACACTAAATTCACTCGTAAAACATGATCATTTTTATCTAAATGAGGAAGAAAGCAATTGTGGATTGTTTAGAAGAAGTGCAGATTGAACTCTTCCCATTGCTGGTAATTAATAAGGAATGCAAAATGTTTCAAAGATTGCCTCACTCTTTTTACCTTCTGGTAAACGAAAAATGGGGTAGCCACCGGTGTAGCTCAAAAGCAAACATTCTGATAGGGGCAGATAACAAAGTTAAATTTTTTTCTTTCACTATGTTAATAATGTCAAAAGAAGTGTTTATACAAATTTTGGCCACTCGATCGCAATTACGAGGCCGTACAGAAAGTCACTTTCCCTGGGGCCGTTTACAGAAAAAAAGCATAATTGTATGGAAATATTTATTGAAACAGATACGGCAGTTTTGTTGCGCTATTTGTTAATATGTCCCCCACTGGAAATGAGACATTTGTCATACCATGGGATCAATTTTTGTATCCCTGTGTCGTAGAAGCCAGCCGCCTAGGATCGGAACCAGCGTTTGACAGCCGTCTGCACCTGTCTGTCTATCCCGTGATATGACAAATGTCTCAGTTCCAGTGGGGAATATGTTGAAAAATAGCTCAATAATTGCTGTGTCTGTTTTAATAAATTTTTCCATTGAAATTGTGTTCTCTTTATGTTAACGACCCCTGGAGAACTTATTTTTTACGGCCTTCGTAATTGCGGTCGAGTGGCCAAAATTTGTATAAGCATTTCTTTTGACATTATTAACATGATGAAAGAAAAAACTTAATTTTTTTATCTGCCCCCATCAGAATGTTTGCTTGTCAGTCGGCTGAGACTCATGCCTGCTGATCCGGAGTTGCGCTCGGAGGTGGGTTCGATTCCCTCTTGGGCTGACTACATGGCTGGGTTTCTTCCGAGGTTTCTCCTAAACAATAAGGCGAATGTCAGGCAATCTATGGCGAATCCTCGGCCTCATCTCGCCAAATATCATCTCGCTATCACCAATCCCATCGATGCTAAATAACCGAGTAGTTCATACTGCGTCGTTAAATAACCAACTGCTCAAGATAAGGAAGGGTATCCTACTCGTTGGGATCGTTACAAAGACCTAAAACTGGTTGACGACCCCAAACAGTAGGATTTCCTTCTGACCCCATTTTTGTTCACCTGAAGGCGAAGAGAGCCAATCTTCAAAATGTTGTGATTTTCTTTTCATTACCAGCAATGTAAAAGGTCTAATCTACAGCAGTCCGAAAGTCTTGTCACCTCCCCCCTTATTTGCATGTTGATGTGCATCCATTTTGAACATGTCATAGCAGATGTGTGACAATGGTTGATACTTTACTTTCCAGCTTGTTTAGTGATCCAGAACATCAGTATGGGCACCATCATTGTCGCGGCACAAAATGATGCGGCGCCATGTCCTGTGTGAAATTTTCCGCAGCAAAGGCGGTGTGATTTCCCTGAATGCCTCCCTAACACCTTGCTTGAAATCTTCAATTGTCTGGTATCGATGTTTCGAGACATGCTGCTTAATTATTCCCCCATGCTGCATATGTCTTGGTTGCTAGGTTGGGTTGCAAATGACTCGGAATTTATGTGCAAGTAAACAACGTGTTGAAAAGTCAAGTTTGACAGTGATATAGCAGTAAAGCTATTTATCTGAATAAGAAGAGTTAAGAAGGATCGAAGAAGCTGCAGGTAGCCTATTGCTTGTACATCGCTTTTACCCCCCCCCCCCCAAAAAAAATCCAAGCAAAGGTATAAAATTAGTTATAATCTCTTGCAAAAGTGGTGCGGCGCTAAAACCGTGCATTTTCATACCAGTGAGACGGTTTTACTCGTATATTTTGCAGAAAAATCGAAAAAATATACATCTCAAACGTGCTTATGGTGTGAATATTCTACGAGTATATTGCGGTCAAGAATCTCTTTAAACGATAATGTTGGCGTTTCAATAAATAAAGAAGATGTATTCTCGACCTGGAAAGTGTCACAGTTAATGCTATATAATATAATGATTTTTAAAGATATAATATTTATTTACAGTTCACCTTGCATGTAAGTAACTACTACAGCCCTGTTACCATGGAAAATAATAAATTAATTGTAAGTTCAACTTTAACAAAACTTTGTTAATAATGGTCAACTTATTTCGAGGGAGAAAAAAAAACCATTTACATAGAAAGCTTTTCATTTGCTCTTTAATTTAAACATAAATTTTGTGTTGTATATCTTTTACAGATGCTGAGTTATTGGCATTTAATGATGTTAGGCGCCAGCCATTTGTGTCTAGCGCAGACTTGTAGATAAACGTTATTTCAATATTAGAAGAGAAAATGAAAATGAAAGCGAAAGGCATAAATAGAAATGCGAAAGATACACAAATGAATACAAAGGAAAGTAACTAACAATGAAGAATTAATATAAAAGGCCAAAGAAAACGGAATTAAGATAGAATAAAGACATAGCAAAGAAAAAAAGAAAAGTGAAATGAAAAAATTGAGGAAATACGAAGGACACTGAAAGAAACACAAGGAAAAAGTAAGAAAAGTAGAAATAAATAAATGAAAGAAAAAGTATTAGAAATGAAACAAAAAAATTAGACAAAAGAAAATGTATTAAAAGTAATCAGGAAAAATAAATATGAAAAATATAAATTACTAAAGTGAGGAATGAATAACGAAAAGCAAAGCAGCAAACAAAGCAAGAAATACAAAAAATCAAACTAAAAGAAAGTATAATACAGTAGAGAAAATGAATGCAAAAAAAAAATTGACAGATGAAGAAAAATGAAACACTCTAGGGTGGAAAACGGAAGAATGGAGCGGAATCAAGGGGAACGAAAAAAAAAAAAGTGATGACGTTTCTTTTTTCTTCTCTAGCAATATTGCTAATCACGTTGCCATGGTAAAATAGCTCGCTGCCTTGAATCGCTCATGAAGGTCGTCGTGATACAATTAATATCCACCGATCATCGCAGATGGAATTCCTACCTAGGCGGTTACACAACACAAGAAAAGCTGCGTAAAATGTGCACAAGACCTGACGCAATAAGATTCATTCCACATTGGCAAATACTTGCGGCTGCTTACAACACCAGAATGTCACCAGCACAGTCGTGACCCCATCCATCACTGCAAAAACACGACTCATCGCATTTCGCTCTAATTTGACAGATTTATACAAAAAGTGTGTTTCCTTTAACAACTCAGACAATGAAGTGATGGAAAAACTGGAGGCGCAAGACAGATAATGAAAAAAAAATTATGGGCACACAAATTTCGTAATACGTTAAAAACGAAGACATTTACATTGAGGTTAGGTTATGTTGCCAGAATTAATACCTAGAACCATTTGGAAATGTTACAGAATGCAATTTATTGCAATCTACTACTTAATGTAACTCTTAAATTCTGTAAGTCACTAATGCAGTAGTAGTAGTAGTAGTAGTAGTAGTAGTAGTAGTAGTAGTAGTAGTAGTAGTAGTAGTAGTAGTAGTAGTAGTAGTAGTAGTAGTAGTAGTTCATTCATTCATTCATTCATTCATTCATTCATTTTTATTCCATAGATCTTACATGAGCAATGAAGCTTTAAGATGTGGAACAAGTCAAAATTTTACAATATTACAATTACAATGTTTACAAATTTTTATATTTTTACAATTTAGTAATTTTCTACAATTTTTACAATTTTGTGCAATTTTTTACAATATTTTGGTGAGATGTAGTGAGATGAGGTGAGGTACGAGGATTCGCCAAAATATTACCGGGCATTTGCCTTTTTGTTGGGGAAAACCTCGGAAAAACCCAACCAGGTAATAATAATAATAATAATAATAATAATAATAATAATAATAATAGCAACAAAACAGAGTGATGTATATGGAAAAAGTAAAACTTCAATTGAAGATATTTTACACATGTAACTAGCCACCGGCGTAGCTCAATCGGCAGAAGTGCTTGCCTACTGATCTGGAGCTAGGCTCGAGCGTGGGTTCGACTCTGGGACATATTACTTACAAGGGAACAGTCCCAGATCGTGTAGCTTAAATTTAACGAAAATGCATATTTAAGCCAATTTTCGTTCGTTAACAAGCGTGGTGATTGTCGCTCGTTTCGCTTTTTTCTCATATTACGATACCGACTTGAAAATCGTTGCTACTTATACCGCTTCTTGCGCGCACTAGGATCCGGATAATGTATCATAGAACTATGAGGATCCGAGTGCGCGCAAGAATCGGCATAAGTAGTATCGGCTTTTCAAGTCATTTTATTTCGTAAACGAGGAAAAAGCGAAACGAACGACTATCACTATGTTTCTTAACGAACGAAAATTATCTTAACTATGCATTTCATTAAATTCAAACTAAACGATCTGGTATAGTTCCCTTGTTAGATAAACTGACTTGTATTTATTGAATATCAACAAAAAAAAAAATCCATGTTGAATCTTTCGTACACTACTTTTAACACTTGAATAAAAATAATTGATTAAATGGCGATCTTACTCCTGTTAATTATGTAAGCATGTGTGGCTTACAGCTGTTTCGGTGTTACTTGACACATCCTCAGAGCCTACTAGATCTCGGCGCTATCTCAACTTTGCTGCCTGTTGTGTGGGTGCGTTCGTGTGATGAAGAGTTGTGTCAAATAGTGTGTGTGTTCTGAAATTGATCTGTGTGTTGAGAATTTGATTAGGGTGTGTTTTAGTGTGTCTGTATATAATCAAATTCTCAACACACAGATCAATTTCAGACCACACACTGTTTGACACAACTCTTCATCACACGAACGCACCCACACAACAGGCAGCAAAGTTGAGATAGCGCCGAGATCTAGTAGGCTCTGAGGATGGTGTCAAGTAACACCGAAACAGCTGTAAGCCACACATGCTTACATAATTAACAGGAGTAAGATAGCCATTTAATCAATTGTTTAAAAAAATTAATTAGGTGAGGAACGTTATATTTATCCGGAAAAAGACGAGAGCAACTTCTTTGGTGTTACGAACTGTGAAAATAAGAATTTCCGTTAAAATATTCAAATCGACTTTTCGTATCAATTAAACTATTTAGCCTGTACTATATACAAGAAAAAGTAAATAGTTTTGCAACTCGTATCCTCACTAAAACTGCCGTATGTCGAAAATCAGATATTTTCTTAAGCAATTTTCTTGTTATATTGGTTTGAGGTAAGAAATTCTAATTATAAAATAGTGAAATATCTACGGCTTTGGTATCTTTTTGTTAAAATATTTGTATGACAATATTTTACTATGAAACAGCATATTTTTACACGTCACAATTTTCGAATTACAAAACTAATTTACTGGGAGTGCGAAATATCAATGTTAACAACATAATCCAAGACTGTTTCTGAGATACACAAACAAGAGAAGCACAAGAACAAATGAAGTTACACAATGGCATCGCCATATTGTGACGATGTTCCTCTGAGATCCAGTGAGCAGTGAACTTTACAAGGATTCCCACCATTACTATGGTTACCGAGGTGGGTTGATGGGAAATACGCACGCACAGGGGAAGGAAGACTCCCCTCTCCACCTCGCTCTGTTCACACAACACGCAAATGTCTTGTCAGATTCTTCATTTCAAACGTCGGTACTTTTCTTGTCAAAAGTGAAGTAAGGTTTGTTAGGCAGACAGTTTTTCATGTAACCTGAGTACGGGTACCAATGCAATGACATGATAAAGCAATAATGGAGTAACATTAGATTATAGCAGCAGATATCCAATTAGGTACGTGAGGAAGACTGGAGAAGATCACATTCTTCAGAACAATATTATTCCTATGTACAGAGTGATTCACGATTAATGACCCGCGCTTTAGAAATCAGTTCTGTGGATCATTTTGAGCATAAAATGTCATATGAACATGAGTCCGATTATCAACCGTTAAGGAGATGCAGCTGATTGAATCCTACGAAAGTGGCAGTGGTTTCGAGTAGAACCACAGTCTAGTACAGGGCTGGGCACATTACGTGATTCTGAGAAATGAGCGCTGTGTGCTTTAAAAAGCGGTTCTTCCGAGCGCTGTGACGTATGCATACTGTACGTCATTCAGTGTCGGTGCAGTGGTGACTCTGTAATACGATGGCGAACTTTGAAGACGCAGCTTCCGCTCATACACTAAAGCGGCCCGCTACTCCCAATGCTTTTAATGTATCATGGAAGGAGGAGTTCTTTTTCGTAGAGAGCAGTGGATTAGCAAAGTGTTAAATTTGTCATAAAACACTCCAACTGATTATGAAGTTCAATATCCAACGGCATTATTCTTTACAACATGCTACTGAATATTACAAATATGTTGGTAATGAACGCCATAAACTAATACAACAACTTAAAGAAAATGTTTCTCAGGTACATTATATTAGAGTATCTATTTGATATTTATATTGCATTATAAGTTATTAAACATTTAGTAATATATAATTTTAAATTATACAAGTATTATGTTATATCATAGTATAGTATATTGCAGTTCATGATATGTTATATTATATTATATTATATTATATTATATTATATTATATTATATTATATTATATTATATTATGTATTAACAGGATGACAGTAATGCACTGAGTGAATCGACTGTGAGAATTAGCTACGAAATTGCAAAGGAATTGAAAACATTCAACGAAGGTGAATTCATCAAGCGATGTTTAATTATATTGGCAGATGAACTCTGTCCACAGCAAGTAGGGGAAGTGGAAGCCATACGCCTGTCTCGTAGAACCGTGGTGAGGAGATTGCAGTATGTGCGTATGGGTTATGTAAATAAGCCTAATGATTTGTGTATGTGCATAAAGCGAAGTTTATTCCATTAAATTAATAAGAGTGTTATAAAGTCTGTACTGTACAATGGATTGATGTAATATCCTTATAAACTATTATGTACTGACAGACTGAATGAATAGAACAACCGTGGCTCTTGTTATATTAATGCAGGAAAGGTAGCTGTAATGTGAGTCCGCCACTGCGTGAGCGTTCTGCTCCGGCTTGGAATTGAAGTGCCTTGCGGAGCGAGAGCAGCTCTGGCCGACTAAATGGAGCCGCTCTCATGCCCGGCCCTGGTCTAGTATATACAGTCACGAAGCTCAATATGTAGTAAATATGCATCCATAGATAGTTGCTAACCACTAGGATCGCTAATATCGCCTAATTACAGACAATGTGAAATAGTACCGGCACAGTCTATTGTTCCTAGCACCCTCACAACTCAAGCTTCGTGACTGTATACAGGGTGTTTAAAAAATACGGGGCATAATTTCAGGTATGCATTTCCCACATGTAGACAATCAAAATAGTTCATTACAACATGTGTCCGGAAATGCTTTATTTCCGAGTTATGGCCTTCACAACATTGAAATTCACCGGAACGTTTTTCTTTCCGCAGGTAGTTGCCGTCAAAGGAGACATTAAGAGGGCACTCTTACAGTTCATTCCGAGGCGAAGGTTACATTTAGTGTTGTGTAGGCGTTAGACTGTGCGACATGTATTCAAATCAAGAGCTGGCAGAGCTACACTTCATGTACGGTAAGGTGGACGGCAATGCTGCGCTGGCTCGTCGTTTGTACCAGGAGAGGTACTCACAGCGACAATGTCCAGATCGGAAGACATTTGTACGTCTCCATTACAGTCTGTGCGAGTATGGAAAATTTAACTCTCCTGGTTTGGGAAGGGGACGACCAAGATCTACAACTCCAGAAGTACAGGAGGAGATTCTGGAGGCTGTGAACATGACTCCTTCTATCTGCACACGAAGGGTAGCGTTGCAAGTCAATGTTCCTCATACAACTGTGACTCTGGAGACTGTTGAAAGAGTATCAATTGTATCCTTATCATTTTCAACGTGTACAGGCCCTGTCACCAGCAGATTAACCTGCAGGAGTCAGGTTCTGTCAGTGGTTCTTGCAGCAGTGTGGTGTAAATCCAACTTTCCTGCCTTAGTATTATTTACAGATGAAGCACAGTTCACACGAGATGGCATAACAAATTTCCACAACCAGCATGTATGGGCGTATGAAAACCCACGTGCAACTGTTCCATCTCATCACCAGGTGCGGTTCTCCCTCAACATGTGGGCCGGTATCATAGGTGATCGATTAGTTGGACCCCATGTACTTGTAAACAGACTTACGGGGCAGGAGTACACAAACTTCCTGGAAAACACCATACCTCATGTTTTAGAAGACACTCCACTGATCAATCGTCAACACATTCACATCTTGCATGATGGCGCTCCTGCACATTTTAGTCGCACGGCTCGCCGGTACTTGGATCGAAGGTTTCCTGATCGATGGATAGGTAGAGGTGGCCCAATTGCTTGGCCTCCACGCTCACCTGATCTGAACCCTCTCGATTTCTACTTGTGGGGCCATTTAAAATCATTGGTTTATTCGTCTCCGGTGCCTGATTTGGAATCCCTTCGGAATCGAATTGTGGCATGTTCTGAGGACATACGCAATACTCCTGGAGTTTGGGATCGTGTTCGCAGGTCAATGAGACATCGATGTGAGGTCTGTATTCAAGCAGGAGGTGGACATTTTGAACATCTTCTGTAATGACAACGACCTGCGGAAAGAAAAACGTTCCGGTGAATTTCAATGTTTTGAGGGCCATAACTCGGAAATGAAGCATTTCCGGACACATGTTGTAATGAACTATTTTGATTGTCTACATGTGGGAAATACATACCTGAAATTATGCCCCGTATTTTTTAAACACCCTGTATATTAGACTGTGGTAGAACTAAGAATTTTATTATTCACTTAAAATAAACTGAAATATTAATTCAAAATACTGTACTAATCATAAAATAAACATATCTTAGTTTGGTAGCAGATTTTCAAATATCCTCCTTCTACTTCAACGCATTTGGACGCACGGATGTAAATAGCGCGCACGTGGCGTTCTGTATCTCGACACTGCTGTCCCTGATAAGTGCAGCTAATAATCACCAGACCTATCTTCCCCTTCTCAGCAGTACTTCACTCACGTCACAATACAACCCTCCGTTTAGTTTACATTCCAATGTTTCTATTACGATGCAACACCAAAGCCTGATTCACAGTATGACATTTGGATTTTCACGAATAACTTGAAATTAATGACAATTGGAGAACTAGTTAATATGACATCTTATGCTCAAAATAGCCTATAGAATTGATTCTTAAAGCGCGGGTTATTAGTCGTGAATCACTCTGTATAATACAATGTGATCCGTTTGAAAAAACATAAAATGAAATCGCTATAACAATCACTAATACCAGCAAAGAGACAAAAGTTTTTTTAGTTCCGATATGGTGCTAAAACACAAGAGCTTTATATAATTTACTTTACGAATAAATAAATAATATTAACACTTAGAAACAACTAAAATAAATAAGTTGCTGCAAGTAATAAGCAAATTGCGTGTTGTGTTTATTTTTCTTTTTTACAGAATTTGAAATGGTAACTTCAGTTCAACGTCATTTTCGCCTTGAGTATCGTGTTCGTAGAGCTCCGAATTACATGTCGGTAATGTTACGGTATCACACATTTTAAGAAAGTCTGTTAACATGCCACACACTGGTGGCCGTAAGCGTGTTCTCGAAATCAAGGCTGTTTTCACAACAGCTGTGACAGCAGGAATCCCAGACGACTGTCCGCAGTCCTGGTTATGCCACTCACAATTTGTCAACGTATTGTCAGAAAGTACCTCAAACTCTACCCCGTATTCCGTACGCAACGTGTTCAGACATAACGCGATATAGATCACTAGGGACATAGCAAATTTCCTTTCCATACTACAGCAGCACAGATGCAACAGGAAAATAACCTGGACGTGGTGTTCCAACAGGATGACGCACCACCACATTGGGCAAAGAAATATTCTCGATTTCCTGAATAACATTTGGCATCAAGTGATACGATCCTGATAGGCTAATTACGTGACCTTCAAAGCCCTCAGACCTGCCATCATCTGATTTCTTTGTGTGGGATTTTGTAAAGGGTGATGTTTACACAATGTTCCGCTTAGAGATATCGAGAAATAAATGCTCAACATTTAAAACCAGATGAAGATATTGTTGTGATTTACATCTGACAACATACAAAAACTGACCAAGTTTATGCAACAATGGTATAAAAACAGCTGCATGTTCATGCGCATGCGCACTAATGTTTAACGCGGAAAAAAGCCTGCCGCCATTCAGTAGAGCATTGCGTCATTGGGCCATTCTTTTTTGAGACGACAGTCACAGGGAATGATGTATCTGGACATGTTACAGAACTTTTATTGTTGACAATTCCCCCAGTATCGGTTTTTCAGCAACATGCGCCTCCACCCCTTTACTATGGAGCAATGAGTGAATTCTTGGATGCAAACTTTCCCGATAGGTTGATCGGAAGACTCCGCTTGCCTGGCCACCTTGGTCACCCGACTTGACCCCTATTAACTTTTTTCGGGACTTTGTGGTGTTGTGTACCAAGTGGTAGAGTTAACACTTAGGAAGAACTGAGGTAATGTATTATAAATGCAGAACTGAGGTAATGCATTATAAATGCAGAACTGAGGTAATTAATGCATTACAAATGCAGCTGCGCTAGTCACTCCACAAATGTTACAGAACATTTGGCAGAGAGATGACTCCAAAGATGAAAAATGACCTATCAGACATAAATGTAATACATCATAAAAGAATTACGGCGTTATAGGGCATCGTAAGTTAAAAGCAAAATTACATTTCATCAACATCCGCTCCCTAATGTATGTATGTATGTATGTATGTATGTATGTATGTATGTATGTATGTATGTATGTATGTATGTATGTATGTATGTATGTATGTATGTATGTATGTATGTATGTATTTACACTGCAAATGGGTAAATACCAGGTGGCAATGGTAACTAATTACACTCAATAATGACAATAATAAACACAATAAAAATACAATTAATAATAATAAATACTAATAGTAATTAATAATAATAATAATAATAATAATAATAATAATAATAATAATAATAATGTATGTATGTATTTACACTCCAAGTGAGCAAGCACCCGGTGGCAGTGATATACACAATATAAACAATACATAATAAAATTACAATACACAATACAATTATATACACAAAACAATAAGAATATACAATACAATTTTACACAATAATTACAATTAATAATAATAATACATCAAATAACCTAATTAATAAGTGAACCTAATAAATAAGTGGTAATAATAATAATAATAATAATAATAATAATAATAATAATAATAATAATAATAATAATGAGCATCCCAAATTAAATGAAGCACGATCACTTAAAATAACATTAAAAGTAAATCTAATTTGTATCCTAACCCTAACTTCGAACTAAACCCCACGAGTATGATATGTTCCTACCTGCACAAGTACTTTTCAGCACTACACTCATTTCGCTGTGAACTCACTCACTGCACAGGAACTACGACACATTTCACTGATACTATCCTGATTTCACTAACACTTCAAAAACATTTCACTGTTCAAATACTTTGCACTACCACTATAAACTATAACACTTCACTGATACAACACACTTCTCCACTGATAAAACACTTCAAATATTAAAACATCAATTACAATCTTTAAATAGTGTGTATAATATATTACCGTCTATTAGTAAAGTCCTTAAGCCTAATTTTAAATACATTTTTGGTTATTGGTAAAACCTTTAGTAGGCCTGCAGGTAAAGCATTCTAGTCCCTGATAGTACGATTGAGAAATGAAAACTTTCCAGTGTCCGTCCTCTGTCTTCTTTCCCTCAATTTATATGAGTGGTCGTTCCTTGAAGAGTAAATTGGCGGCTGCAACCTATTTTTATTTCTCTCCAGGTAGGCTCACCTCTCTATGTTTTGAACATTGTGCATAATCGAATTCGCGTTCACCTGTCCGTGAGTGTGTCCATTTTAATGTTCAATTATTGTGATGATAATAATAATAATAATAATAATAATAATAATAATAATAATAATAATAATAATAATAATAATCGTTCAACATTGGCCTGATTATAATGTAAGAATGAGGATTGTAAGACAGAAGTACTGTACGTAGTGAAATCCTACTACAGTGCAGCTTTGCCTGTAATCAGTCTCGTGGCTAGATTGACCAGATAGAAGGCGAACACTCTCTGTGTACTGAGCAGATTTCCTTGACACTTGGAGGCGCTTCGCTCCGAACAGGGTCACAAATCAGTTAGACGGCCGAGCCAAGAGCCTGGAATGCAGAGATCGAATACGAAAGTGAATTCAGTGATCACAAGTCTCGAGATGATAACGCAGGCACCTGCAACGTCGACAAACTTGTCGCATTTTTTTTCTCTCCCACCTGTTTCATTCGAGAGTACGGCTACTGCCACAAGAGGTCAGCAGGGTCGGACGTCTACCTGCGGCCTCCTATATACTCTCTGCCTCGTCGACACGGCGACTCCAAAAATGCGTTATGCGCGTAACAAGCACTTCCAAGTAAATCGTAACTCACTGAACTCTTCATTTGTTACACTGATTCCATGTCCTTATATAAGAAAGTTCCGACCCACTCTGTATTAGGTGACCAGATTTGCAGTATATAAAAGGGACGCTCATGGCAAGCTGGCATGATTCGACATATATATTTATGTATAATTCCGCGAAATAATAATATTATAATTATATTTTAATTATTTACTTATTTATTAACACGCGAAATAATTTTATAATACAGCACATTTTTCTTAAATCCATTTCTTCAATAACTTTTTTTTCAACAAATTTAGTAATATACACCAAATTTACCACATTCTCGACTAATTAATATTCTACGAAATGATGGAAAATAGGCTATATAAATTTCTTTAAGGTACTCCTTTATCATTGGATTCTTGAGTCAATGATAAATTATCCGCCATTCAATTTTTAACTCATTTAGTCCCAGAAATTCTATGTAACAAACTCATGTTCCTCAACTGAAAAATGTATCATCTTTTTAATACATTAACTTCTCAATAGTTAAATGTATACTTCCAAAATCAATGGAATAGTGGGACAGTAGACCTATCAATATTTTATTGAAGAACTTCCTCTACTTTCATTTTACACTTTTCACTTAAAAAAATCAACAGATGCATAGCTTTACCATACTCATACTGCATATATTTAGGTAGGAATACGTGTGGGTGCCACCACCTGCCACCATAGCTTGTTTCCATTGTCTTCCTCTTGTATATTCCCTTGCTTTCCTTGCGTTCCTCTTGCTCTCCTTAATTTCCCTTGTTCTCCTTGTGTTACTCGTGTTTCTTGTATCCCTCTTCTTCTGCTTATGAGGCCCTAGTTCTAATTGTTTTCTCCTTGTTCCTTCAATTTCCTAATGTCTCCTTGTATTCACCTCATTTTCGTTGTGTTCCTTTTGTTCGTGTTTTCCTTGTGTTCCCCTTGTTCTCCTTGTCTTCGCCTTTTCCTTCCCTTGTCTTCCCGTTCACGACGACGAGAAGGGATTGCATTTTTACGAGAAGGTCATTTGCCAAGTTACCATTAGCTCCCTCCCATTCCTAGAGCGGAGAAATACGAAGTTCTACGTCAAAATAATAGAGCAACTGAATCTGCATTCATAGTGAAAAACGATAATTTGTGAAGTTTATCGGTGGGGTAGGGCCAGGTCTAAAATTCGTACAAAAGATGAATCATGGTCATGATGGTGATGATGTACATAATTTATCTTTTTTTTCTTATTACACGCACACAAATACAAGATTTTTCTCAAATTGGTTTAGGCGTCAGGCGGAAAAAGAGACAAGTTTACTATCCTTTGTCTTGTGCAGAAACCTCCAGAATTTTAAGTTAAGTTTATGTGAGATGAATTAAATATTGTCCAGATTCATTAACAAAATATATGCAATTCTCTAGCTGTGAGAAGGGAGGACTTGTTGGTCGAAAGGTTCTGGGCCTGGACACAGCATGTGAACCATGGTTCCAAACAAAGGAGTGGGCACATTCATTCAGAATCACACAGCGCCATTACAATCACTAACCGGTATCAAACAAAGAGTTCATAGCTCCTGCCACTATGATTTCATATGCTCAGATGAGAAAGGACTGATATCATTGTCAATGAAACACTCCCACGATTTCCAAATACTCCCAAGCGTAGAGATCCATGACGACAGTGACTTATTATGAAACGCAGTAAACTATTATCGCTAGGAATCTGGTCATCCATCATCTTTGCCAAAATGGTGGTCTCATGCTATAACACTCCTTTCTACTTTGATGACAAAACGACAGTCAGTTGTTTTGCATAGCATTCCTTAGTGGGAAATTTTCGAGGTGGTCACTTCCCTCAGGCACATAACAGAACGATGCTACAAACAAATGAGTGACCCGTGTATTCTTTTCCTCTCCTCCTTCCAACAACGAGCATTTTTGGAGAACTCACACAACTGCCAGAGTTGCCAAATTGGGCGGTTTATCGAAATTTAGGCTACATAAGAGGGGCAATCGGCAAGTAAAAATAAAACTGTCAAGTCGTCCTTCAGACATTTAAAAAATCGAAAGTGCGAAAATGGGCTACATTTGATTTCCTTTTACATATTTAAAATGTCTTACTCGTTTTTCAAAACCTGAAGTCGTTATTCATTGTTGACAATATCTTTGTAACATGCTTCCATTTCTCTTCATCTCTGTATTCTATGACCAATATCTTGCATCGTGACGTCAAAATGTCATCTCATAAGGCAGCAAAATCCGTCAATATCGTACGCAGATTGTTTGTTTTATATATTTCTATTACGGTTGTGTATTATTATTATTATTATTATTATTATTATTATTATTATTATTATTATTATTAGAGATTTATAGGCCAATATGGACATCAACAAATTTAAGAAAGGATATCAGACAAGGGTAAACGCGATCAAGGATGAGTACGGTGACTCATTCCATTCTGAACAGAAGCAAAAACTATTTTGGACAACTGCTAAATATACGTAGGCCAAATAGAAATGACCAGGGCGATATTCAAATATAAATTTCTGCGACACTTATACCCAAAGTCACACTTTCTGAAGTTCAAATTGCAACAGAAAAGATGAAAAAGTATAAGGCTCCAGGTATCGATCACATTCCAGCAGAATTAATACACGGGAGCGAAATTATCTAGCGAAATGTATAAACTTGTACTTGTTATTATGGAAAAGGAGATTGTACCAGAACAATGGAAGGAGTCCACAATTATACCTATCTTTAAGAATGGGTAAAAAAACTAGCTGTAGTAACTTTCGAGGAATATCACTTTTATTGACGTCGTACAAAATTTTGTCCAATATTCTTTTGAGAAGATTAACTCTTTATGTCTATGAAATCACTGGGGATCATCAGTGTGGTTTTAGGCGTAATAGATCGACTATTGATAAGATTTTTTGTATCCGACAGATATTGGAGAAGAAGTGAAATATAAGGGCACAGTACTTCACTTATTCATATATTTCAAAAAGGCATATGACTCGGTTAAGAGATAAGTTTTATGTAATATTATTATTGAATTTTGTATTCACAAGCAGATAGTTCGATTAATTAAAATGTGTCTCAGTGAAACGTGCAGCAGAGTCCGTATAGGCCAGTTTCTGTCTGACGCTTTACCAATTCACTGTGGGTTAAAGCAAGGAGGTGCATTATAACTTTTACCTTTCAACTTTGCTTTAGAATACGCCATTAGGAAAGTCCAGCAAAACAGAGATGGTTCGGAATTGAACGACTTACATCAGCTCTAGATGACGTGAATACATGATGAGAAAATCCACAAACTATTAGGAAAACACGGGAATTTTACTTGAAGCAAGCAAAGAGAGAGGTTTGGAACCAAATCCCGAAAAGACTAAGTATTGTCCATTGACTGTCTCATGACCAGAACATAAGACGAAATGGAAATATAAAAATTGGAAAGTTATCTTTTGAAAAGGTGGAAAATTTCAAATAACTTCCAGCAACAGTAACAAATATAAATGGCACTCGAGAGGAAATTTAACACAAAAGTAAAATGGGAAATAACTTACCTGTTATTATTCGGTTCAGAAACTTTTGTCATCCAGTCAGTTTAAAAAAAATGGTCGAAGTTAGAACTTATAAAACATTTATATTACTGATTATTCTACAAGGTTGTGACTCTCAATTTGAGACAGGAATAGAGGTTAAGGGTGTTCGAGAATAAGGTGCTTAGGGAAATAAATGGGTGCTAAGAGGTATGAAGTCATGAGAACGGAGAAAGTTACACAAGGCAGAACTGCATCCATTGTATCCTTCACCTGACATAATTGTTGTTGTTTAGTCATCTGCCCGAAGACAGGTCTGGACCCTACAAGTGATACCACCACTTATGAGGCAACTAGGCCAGAAGATAATGGGGTGGGATGGCCAGTTCCTTTCCTCCTCCATTGCATACATCGCTGACTAGATACATATTATACTAGTCAGACTTCAGATGCATACAAACAATAATTGTTCTTCCTCCGACACATGTCATCAAGTGAGATGTACTGCCTGATAATTAATATACATATCAGCCAGAACCTCAATCAGAGGTAGGCTACTAACATAATTAGGAACATTAAATCCAAACATTTGGGATGGGTAGGCCACGTAGCACGTATCGATGAATCCAGAAATGCGTATGAACTGTTAGTTGGAGGGAAATCAATTATTTGTAAATATCTTCCCTGTATGTTTCACAGAAAAATTATATAAGGAAAAATTTCATCGAAATGCACTAACAACTATTTCATTACTGTATGTTAATAGGTTCAGAGGAATTGAATAAAATTCTAAAATTCAAATTATTTAGCTTTATTTTACGTTTGTTTTTTCTAAAGTCAATTATTGTTTTATATTTTAGTTGTATTTAACATTTAATTTCTCAATATTATATGGAGCCACTGAGTGTTTTGATTCAAATTAAAGACTCATTCATGCGTATTTTACTAATATTACTATATTCTAGTAAATTAACTAGTAGATACTGAATATGAACAAAATCCGTCCAAGAAATCGTTGTAGACAGAGACAGAAAATCAGGGACGCTGGAAACCTGTATTTTCGTGAAAATCTCAAAATCTATTTTTTTTATGCTCGACCATGCCGAAATGTAGTAATTATACACCTGGTAGTAGCCCTTTAATGCACCTCATTAAAGTACACCTATTCATTATAGTTCAGTTGTTCAGCCAATGAGAAATCACCATTGTACCATTATAAAACCGCAAGTATCGATTATTCTCGGATATGCAATCGAAAGACAATTAGCGAAACGTCGCGGAGGCTGGAAATCCAATACTGTCGCAGAAGGTTATGTTCTGTTACTATAATAATTAGCGTTAATTGTAAATACTATTCAAATAAATTCAATTTGTCATCTCGTTTTTCAATTCTAAATCAATTTCCAGGTTATATCAAGATTAATGTTCATGTTATTCTCTAGATTATATCAAGGTCAATGACATTCGTCCCTCGGAAAAAATCAATACTTTCGCGTCTGCGCACATCTCACAATTTAGAAGGTCAGTTCCGCTCTTCACTTAGATAACCATAACATGAATACTTACGAATAATTTCAAGTTAGAGATATGGTCGAGCATAAAAAGTCGTATGAAACTTGCCTATAATGGTAATTAAGACGCTCGTATGAAAATTATGAAACTCGCTTGCGCTCGTTTCATAAACAAACATACTCGCGTCTTAATTAGTGCCATTATGGGCTCGTTGCATAGTGTACTATTTCAGAATCACAATATTTTCTCTTTGCACTTCATATAATGGGAAAGAGGCATAGGTCCACACCTGTGGAGTAACGGTTAGCGCGTCTGGCCGCGGAACCAGGTGGCCCGGGTTCGATTTCCGGTCGGGGCAAGTAACTTTCGGTGCTGGACCCCGGACTCATTTCACCGGCATTATCACATTCATCTCATTCAGACGCTAAATAACCTAAGATGTTGATAAAGCGTCGTAAAACACCTACTTTAAATAAATAATAAACAGGGAAAGTATTCCTTTCGTAATTTTTTCTTTACTAACACAATTTATATTGGTTTATATTTGGTGTTTCACTCTGCATTACAGTACTGTATGAGACTACATAGGTATTGTACACTGCAGTCAGTCGGCCACATATCAGTGAACACAAGGCCCGTAATGAATGAGTCACGCGGTCATGCAGTCCGTGCGTATTGCATAATTAAGACTCTCGTTTCATAACCTTTGAGTAAATCAGAGGTCGTACAGACAGCGGTTCAACAAGGTTGGCCATGAAACCAAGCTGATCAGGCAAAGCTTCCTGTTGTTAGTGAGCAGAAGAAAACGAACTGAAGGGCAAGCAGCAAGCATATTTCCTCACAAACCTACACTTTTCCTCTTTATAAGACAATCACACAACAACGACGCGTAAAATACATATTAAATTGCCTAATGTATTTATAAATACTGAACACATGTCTAAAATATAATGTACGCCATACATGTTAAAAGCGATTTTATGTTTTCATAGGTTTGCTACACTAGGTCTGCGATCTCATTCCTACTCCTGTCACTTATAACTATTTATCAAGTAACATATGTTATTTAAAACGATTTAGTTAAGAAATTGTAATAGTGGAGAAGAATCAACATCAACTTAAGGGGACAATATACAATATTCTATAGTTTTAAGGGTTCACAATAGTGAAATCAATAACTACCATACTTATGAAGCTAAATTCACCAAATTTTTATCACTGGTATATCTGGTTAATAATGACGAATGTACAAAATTTCATCTGCCAATGATAAGTGGTTTGCATCTTACTAATATTTCATTAAAATATTGATTTGCTTTATATAAAAAGTCCCTTGCACCACAATTTACATGTATTTATTTATTTACTTATATACTTATACACTTATTTACTTATATATATATATATATATATATATATATATATTTATTCTTAAATTATATTCATTTGCATGGATCCTTATATACATGGGATCAAAATTTACTATAGGTTTAGCTGTAAAATTAGTTAGTAAATTACTATAATTCTTTACTATAAAATACTACATACTTACAAATGGCTTTTAAGGAACCCGCAGGTTCATTGCCGCCCTCACATAAGCCCGCCATCCTGTGCAAGATTAATCCACTCTCTATCATCATATCCTACCTCTCTCAAATCCACTTTAATATTATCCTCCCATCTATGTCTCGCCCTCCCCAAAGGTCTATTTCCCTCCGGCCTTCCAACTAACACTCTATATACATTTCTGGGTTCGCCCATACTTGCTATATGCCCTGCCCATCTCAAACTGTGATCGTGCCAGAGAATCAGTTCCATTCCGAGGCTTATTGTAGGTATTCGTAACAAGCTGTTTTTTACGGTGATGGGTTGTTAGCCCTTCACCCAACCCCCAAGCTGGAGGACCACCCCTTATCGGCTGACCAAAACTGCTTATTCAATATATTCGCAGCTACCTTCCATATCTGGAGGCCGTCTCCTCTATCCGCAACCTGAGGAAGCGCCATGATAGGGATCCACAATACATGGAGTTTAAATAACTACATAATTTAAACAGGATAAAATTAAAAAGAAACACGTCAATTCAGATACTGAGGGAGAAGTATCTATCAGTAATAAAATTAATTAATAAAATTACTATTAGACCCTATTATTATTATTAATATTATTATTATATTATTACAATCATTATCATTATTATTATCATTATTATATTATTATAATCATTATCATTATTACTATTATCATTATTATTATTATTATTATTATTATTATTATTATTATTATTATTATTATTATTATCATTATTTAACTCTCTCAGCCTGAACAAATTCCTGATGTAAAGTGAAATAATTGATATAATAGTCTACAAAATAATATGGCAAGAACAATTTGGTTATTGTTTATAAACCGTATACAAAACCCTGAAATTGAAATGGCTGATCGTACCCCGAGACGGCTTTGAAAACAATCGTCTCTATCTACTGTATATATTCTTATTTTCCTCGATTGTAGTCTCTAACAAGACCAGCTGAACAAATCCCCCGCGCTATAAATCATGAACCAGGGGCCCATTAGCCAATTACACACCCACGGACCTCTCATTTCACACCCATGTAGTAGTTTCAAGTCTAACGGTACAAATCGTGGCGAGTTCACGAACTGTCTATAAGTTGCATGAGTTCGTGGGCGCGTTCGCTTAGCGATGTCAATTGTGTCCTCGACTTGATGAATTGTTATCTCCGTCGCCATGGAGACGCCATTGTTGTTTTCCATCGATCGTATCAGCAACGTAGCATTCAACTGTTTTCCTCTCATATTAATAAACTGAATAGAAATACTCACAACGTTAAGTTAATTGAATATGAAATTATGCGGTTTTACCACATGTGAATTCAATACAGTAGTGGTAATAATGTTTTAATGGCAATTTTATTGTTCTGAAAACGAAATTGAAGACCTGAATTGACAAGCATTCCAAGTTCAAAAATGATCGAATTTGACTGTTTATCTGACATAGGTTACGTTTTGCACAGGCTTCCATCATGTAAAAAAGAATATCCCAAGTTCAAATCTGAGTCTTTTTTAATCATTTTATTGAAAACGCAATTTTTAAAGCTCAATTTTGTTGACATTTCTTGATTTTCTGTGATTGACACTGAAGTATTGTACGAAGCGTCTTGTCAGATAAGACCCTTCCTTACAAAGCGTCTTACCAGTGATTGGTTGGTTTTAAGGCGGTTCTGAAACGTTATTGACCAATATCGCAAATTCATCCTTTAAATTGAATGGTCAATATAAGCTCCGTCTGCTCTTCACGAATATTTAATTGTCTGTTCACCACTTCCTTTCCACATGCCCTCCAAAATATTCACATTAAATTTCAAATCTCCTCAACCTATAGTTTTCCGTCTAGAGCTGGTTAAGTAGGCACAGTTTAATTAAAAGTACGTTTTAAATTCGGATTCAAATAATATCATTATACAAGTAGACTGAACAATTTTCATAAAAAATAAATAATATACTACTGACATTTTATACTGATTTAATCTCTTAATACTGTGGTTAAAGGATACGCTACTGTAGCTAAATGACAGCTGTGAGCAGTATGAGATGAAGATAAATGCAAATAAGACGAAGACCATGGTCATAGAAAGAAAAATACAGAAGATAACTTGCGAATTCTAAATGAGGCAGTAGAGCAAGTAGACACTTCCAAATACTTAGGGTGTACTATAAGCAGTAACATGAGCTGCTGTCAAGAAGTCAAAAGGAGGCTAGCAATGGCCAGGGAAGCTTTTAATAGAATAAAGAGTATTTTCTGCGGATCTCTGGAAAAAGAACTAAGCAAGAGACTAGTGAAGTGCTTTGTATGGAGTGTGGCATTGTATGGAGTAGAAAAGTGGACATTACGACGAAGTGAAGAGAAACGAATAGAAGCATTTGAAATGCGGATATCGAAAGAATGGAACGTGTGAAGTGGACAGAGAGAGTAAGAAATGAAGCTGTGCTGGAAAGAGTAGGTGAAGAAAGAATGAATGATGCTGAAACTGATCAAGAAGAGGAAAAGGAATTGGTTGGGTCACTGGCTGAGAAGAAACTGCCTACTGAAGGATGCACTGGAAAGAATAGTGAACGGGAGAAGAGTTCGGGGTAGAAGAAGATATCAGATGATAGACATCAATATATATGGATCATATGAGGCAATGAAAAGGAAGACAGAAAGTAGGAAAGATTGGAGAAAACTGGGTTTGAAGTGAAAGACCTGCCCTTGGGCAGAACACTAAATGAATGAATACTGTGTTTCTGCGGTTCCAAGGCAAAAGGTGTTATGTTCATTTTTGGCGAAAATGAGATTTTGCGATATACTGTATTATGTATCCTGATGGTATCTTTACTGTGGCAAAAGATGACATGCATATCTCTATCATCATCATCATCATCATCATCATCATCATCATCATCATCATCATCATCATCATCATCAAATCTGTTGTTATGAAACACGATTCTTATGATTTTATACAAGTCATTCAAACTTTAAATGCTCGCACTTGAAAAACTGCAAAAAATGACATCACATTTTCCTTGGAGCCACAGAATACGAGTACAAGCATTCCTTGCAACCAGATTTGGGATAGATAAATATGACTACTTCTATATGTTTTGAGGACGCGAGTTTGACACTTTGCAGATTCTCACAAACTACCAGAACGCATCTAGCCTACTTTCCTTGTAAGACATGGCTACAGCACGGTGCGGTGCAATCCACCTGTTGGGGATGGCCAGGTATGGGCAACAGCAAGCCAGAACCAAGTTTGTGTGCACTCATGCAGGAATGCAACACGCCTTGTGCGTGAAGCGCCTGGCCTCTAATGGCCTCAACATAACTCAGCGACAACCACGGCCACATCCTCGAGCACCATGCCATTCAGCGATCACAATCAATACGTCTTCATCATCTCCAGTTAAGATTTAATAATTGTATTCTTGTATTAATAGTGGGTATGATGATGATGATAATGGTAATGATAATGATGATGATAATGATAATAATAATAATAATAATAATAATAATAATAATAATAATAATAATAATCCTCTATATACAGCGTTTCCTTGGAAAAAGTTATTAGAAACGCTGAGATACAGAGAGACCACACCATATTTACCAAGTCAGTACAATTACTTGGATATGCTGACGATATAGATATAATTGGCAGATCCTTTTCCGCAATGTCAGAAGCTTTCCTTGCACTCGAAAGAAATGCCAAGAAAATGGGTTTATCTGTTAATGAAAAGAAAACTAAATACATGACATCTGACATTGTCTGTAACATTTAAATTAGTTAAATTAGTAACTCTGTAAGTCAGTCAATCTGGACAATATAATTTTCATAAAGCTGACTTTGAGAAATTATATCGACTTATACAACAATGTGACTGGACAAGTATTTATCTTTGTGAGGATGTTGATCTTGCTGTTCATATATTCTATACTAAAATGTATTTTTATTATAGATCAATGTGTTCCTAGAACTAAACCATACAAAAATAAGTATCCTTTATGGTTTAATAATAATGTAATAAAAAACTTAAAACTTAAAGAAAAGTTTAGAAAGAAAAAACATATTTCAGAATATTACTTACTGATGTATCAATTTTATCGGAGTCTCACGAAAAATGAAATGAAAAAAGCTTATGATCAATATGTCAATAAAATAGACAGTACAATTTTGTTTGATTCTAATAGTTTCTGGAATTTTGTTAAAAATAAAAGAAAAAACACAAATTATTTGCGTTTAATGGAATATAATGGGAAAAAATTGTCATTGTTGAATGACATATGTGAAGGTTTTGTCAGCTATTTTCAATCTGTTTATTCTTCAACTGAACCCACTTATAATGTGGACCCTGTGTGTGATGTATCAACTGATATAGTCAATGATTGTAATCTCTTAAACATAATGTGTTTTACACATGAAGATGTAAAATGTGCTATAAGACAATTACGTCCCAAAAAATCTGCAGGACCAGACTGTATACCACCTTATGTACTTAAAGCTTGTGCAGATAATTTAGTATCACCACTAACTAGTATATTCAATCTCATTATAAAACACAACTGTTTCCCTAAAGAATGGAAATGTACAAAAATTACTCCAATATTCAAGTCTGGTAAAATTAACGAAATTCAAAATTATAGACCTATTGCAGTTTTATCGACACCAGCTAAAATATTTGAATCATTAATATATAAACAAATTTATACTTATGTAGCAAAATCAATTTCACATGATCAACATGGGTTTATGATTGGAAGATCAACTGTTACAAATTTACTACATTTCACTCAATTTGTTTCCTCCCAACTAGATAATAAATTACAAGTTGATGTTATTTATACAGATTTTCAGAAAGCATTTGATAAGGTTGACCATGATATTCTTTTATTGAAATTGAAACAATATGGATTTTCCTTCTCATTGCTATCGTTAATTAAATCATACTTGAAAGGAAGAGTACAAGTTGTGAACTTTCATGGACATACTTCTAAGCCTTTTACGGTAAATTCTGGTGTGCCTCAAGGTTCCAATCTTGGTCCATTATTGTTTTTATTGTTTGTTAATGATATTGTGAATTGTGTACAACATTCTAAAATTTTATTATTTGCGGATGATATTAAATTGTATAAAGAAATCAAAACTATATCAGATTGTAAGCTACTTCAAACAGATATTACAAACTTACATATATGGAGTATTAATAATAAATTGTTATTTAATATAAATAAGTGTATACATATGACCTTTTCTAGATTGAAAAATACAATTAAATTTTCATATAAAATAGAGGCAAAAGTTTTACCAGCAGAAAATGAACATAAAGATTTAGGTATATTATTTAGCAGCAATTTTATATTTTATAGTCATATTAATAATATTATAAATTTGTCCTATAAAAGTTTATGTTTTGTTATGAGAAATTCTTGTAAATTCAAAGTGAAAACTAAAATAATTTTGTATAATTCCATTGTTCGATCTAAATTAGAATATGCTGCTGTTATCTGGAACCCAGTTACTAACAAATATATTCTGTTACTAGAAAAAATTCAAAATAAATTTCTAAAATGGTTATATTACAGACTTTATAATGATTATCCAACCTATGAGAGTTATGCTACAATGCTTCAACATTTCCATTTTACTAGTTTGCAAATTCGACGAAATTGTCAATCTTTAAACTTTCTTTATAAAATTATTAACAATAAGTTGGACTGTATTGGTTTATTTTATTATATAACATTATATGCACCTAAGCTTAAAACGAAATTTCCAAATTTGTTTTACATACCAAGGACAAATACTGAATCCCACAAAAATTCCTCAGTTTTCCAAATGTTACAGTTATACAATAAATTAGGGGAGAGTCGGGTAGTATCGGACAGCGGGTAATATCGGACAGTGAGTTTCTTTCATCTACCACACGATGATAGTACCTAATTGACATGGTTACGTTTCTGTGATGTCGCATAGAGAAACGTAACCATGTCATTCAGGTACTACCATATGGTGGTAGATGAAAGAAACGCACTGTCCGATATTACCCGATGTCCGATACTACCCGACTCTCCCCTACATCCTCATCCGAATGTTGATATTTTCAATATGAATTTCTCTAGATACAGAATTATTTGTTATCATATTTTACAGAATATTGTTGTTAGTTAATTTGAAGCTACTTTCACACCTTATTTCAATTTCTCTTTTTTTCTTTCCCTTTGTTCTATTATGTTTCAGTTTTTAATAAGTGTATGTTTCCTTTTCCTTGTTTATGTTTTATCAATTAATTTGTTAGTCGTGAACATTGTAATTGGGCTTTGCCTGTTATGTTCATCAATAAATAAATAAATAAATAAATAAATAAATAAATAAATAAATAAATAAATAAATAGTAGCTATTTTAATAGAACTGATGTAAAAATAGGAGGATATACCTTTGAATTAGTACACCAGTTCACTTACTTGGGGTCCATAGTCCAAATGAACAATGATGTTACGCAAGAAATCAAACAACGGGTCAAGATGGCCAACAGATGTTATTTTGGTCTGATTCAACATATTGTGACAGCGACGTGAGAATCGAACTCACGACCAGCGTCCCGCAAGAAAGCGGATCGCACAGGCTCCACGGAACATTGAATGACGTCGCGCGGTGAAGGGAGAGAGGGTGTATTACGTCACGCGACGAGTCTGCGCGCGCAGCTGCTACGCAGTGGATGTGGAACGACCTTCCCGATTATTCCAGACGTCTGTCGATGTAGAGATATTGAGATAATTCTCTACACACCTGTAGAAGGTTCTCGCAACTATGATTTTGCTATAAAAGAGCAGGCGCCAGCGAACTAGAGAGAGTCTTCAGAGTTTTCAGTTATTCAGTCAGTGAGAAAGCCAGAGCAAGCAAGCCAGCCGGAGTTCGACTCGAGTGTGCGTCCGCATCTGCGTCAGCATCCGAAGGCCTGAGTTCGAGTGCAGTGGACCGCAGTTGGAGGGACCTGAGTTCGAGTGCAGTGGACCGCAGTTGGAGGGACCCGAGTTCGAGTACAGTGAACTGTCTCTGAAGGTCTGTGGTTCGAGATATTGTGAACTCGAGTGACTGAGATAGAAGAACTGTGAACTGAGAACTGGTAGTTGTGATTTGTAAATAGTGCTTTGTAAATATTAGTTAAGATTAACAGTTCATTGTTGTGCGTAATAGTCCAAGTAAATTGTCATTGTCGTCGGTGGAGTGCTATAACGAATACTGTGTTGAGTGAAAATCCAATTGTTGACGAGAGCGTTTAAGGCGAATTGTAGAAAGGAATTATTGTTGTGGCGAATAAATTACATTGTTGTTACTAAATAAAATTCACACTGGTGTCAGAAGTGGGATATTATCGACAATGGAGAACCTACAGCAAATCCTGCAAGCCATCGCGGAAATGAAAGCTGAAATGAAAAACGACATAAGTGCAGTAAAAGCAGAAATGAAGAACGATATCAGTGAAGTAAAAGATAACATGAACGACATGAACAGGCACATCAGTGAGGTTAAGAACGACATAAGTGATGTTAAAACGGAGATGAAAAGTGACATAAGCGAAGTGAAAACAGAGATGAAAAGTGACATAAGCGGAGTGAAAGGCGACGTCACTACACAAATCGAAAGTGTTTCGGCCCACGTAGATGGAATTGTCGCCATTGTGAAAGACGAACTTAAGGCCGATCTGGATAAATTAAACCAGAATTTTACAACTATAAACGAGACAGTAGCCGAGTTGAGACAGGATGTAGACCATTTCGACGGAAAAATCCGCGATCTCGAGCGTCGTCAAGAGGAAACGTGTGTGCTGATGGACCAACATGCTGTAGAAAACAAGCACATCCTCGCGTTGGTGGATCGCCAGGCTAGAGAACAGAAACAGATAATTGCCGAGGAAGTTCAACGGGCCGTGGAAAGATCGACGTCAGAATTGAGGACCTCATGTAGTGGCCATGTGGAACCATCGCCCTCAGCCAGACATCACAACGTCAAGACGCCAAAGTTCGACGGTACGACGTCTTGGGCGATATTCCGTCGCCAGTTCGAGGCCATCGCAGAGCACAATGGGTGGACGCCAGCAGAGAAAACCACTCAGCTGCTGGCTGCGCTTCAGGGACAGGCGTCGGAGATTCTTCACAGCGTTCCAGAAGACGGGACAGCCGCTGAGATAATGGCGGCCTTGGAGGGACGTTATGGTGACCATCAACTTGCTGCAGCATTTAGGACCCAACTAAAAACGAGGGTCCAACAGTCAGGCGAGTCCCTGCAAGAATTCGCGATGGCGGTGGAACAACTGGCCCATAAGGCGCTCAGGGGCCTACCTAATGACTTCATCGCTGGAGAGGCGGCCTACACCTTCGGCAGCGGAGTTCGAGACCCGGAAATAAAGCAACAGCTACTCTTGGCAGAGCATCGCACCATCAATGCAGCTCTGGCGGCGGCCCTCAGGATGGAGGCGGCCAAGTCGGCGGCGGGAGTCTCAGCACCGCACTGGATCAGGAGCGTCACGGCGACGGATGCTGGGGGGCGCCAACCGAAGCCACCTGAGCAGCAGTCAACGGAGCGGCGGAGACGACGGGCGCCCACCTGCTGGTCCTGTGGCAAACCGGGACACTTGAGAAGGGACTGTGACCAATCCGGCCACAGGCAGGAGAGAGAGGTGGCCGACGTCGAGGAGCGCCAGCAGTCAACGGAGCGGCGGAGACGACGGGCGCCCACCTGCTGGTCCTGTGGCAAACCGGGACACTTGAGAAGGGACTGTGACCAATCCGGCCACAGGCAGGAGAGAGAGGTGGCCGACGTCGAGGAGCGCCAGCAGTCAACGGAGCGGCGGAGACGACGGGCACCCACCTGCTGGTCCTGTGGCAGACCGGGACACCTAAGGAGGGACTGCGACCGCTCTGGCCACCGGCCGGAGAGAGAGGTGGCTGACACCGAGAGAAACCAACAGTCGCCTGAGCAACGGAGACGACGGGTGCCCACCTGCTGGTCCTGCGGTAAACCTGGGCACCTGCGGAGGAGTTGCGACCGACCTGGCAACAGTCAGGAGAGAGAGGGGGCCGATGCTAGGAGGAGCACGTCGGCGCCATCATCACCGTCCCCTCGGCTCGTCCTGAAACCGGTCGACAGAAGGTGCGACGATGGGCTGATTGCTGAAGGACGGATAAGAGGCCGTCCATGCAGAGTACTGGTGGACACCGGGGCGATGCTCACTATCGCCAGACCAGACGTCGTGCGGGGCCTACCTGGGAGGACGCCGCTGCGCCAATACGAGCTACGGACTGCTTCAGGCGAGAGCTTGCCCATCCAGAGAGAGGTCTTCCTGGACCTGACCTTGGGGAAGAGGAAACTGGAGATGTGGGTGTTCGTCGCCAACATCACCGAGGACGTCGTCCTGGGACTCGACGCCATGCGGTTACTCGATGCGACGGTGGACGTCCGGCGCCGTATACTCCGTCTTGGTCGGGATGAAGTGTTCCTGATGGACGCCGAGGACCAACCCGTGGCCAGCGAGCTCTCCTTGGAGGGCCAAGGGGAAAAGCAAGATGGCGCCCACGCAGTACGAGTATCGCTGCCCAGCCAAGCCAAGGATGGGGTGGCGCCACCATAAGGAGGGAGCAGCCGGAGGACCCCAAGCGTTGGACCGATTAGCCGTCTACCAAGGGACTGCCCGGGACGAGCAGCCCTAAGGAGGGGGCAATGTGACAGCGACGTGAGAATCGAACTCACGACCAGCGTCCCGCAAGAAAGCGGATCGCACAGGCTCCACGGAACATTGAATGACGTCGCGCGGTGGAGAGAAGAGAGAGGGTGTATTACGTCACGCGACGAGTCTGCGCGCGCAGCTGCTACGCAGTGGATGTGGAACGACCTTCCCGATTATTCCAGACGTCTGTCGATGTAGAGATATTGAGATAATTCTCTACACACCTGTAGAAGGTTCTCGCAACTATGATTTTGCTATAAAAGAGCAGGCGCCAGCGAACTAGAGAGAGTCTTCAGAGTTTTCAGTTATTCAGTCAGTGAGAAAGCCAGAGCAAGCAAGCCAGCCGGAGTTCGACTCGAGTGTGCGTCCGCATCTGCGTCAGCATCCGAAGGCCTGAGTTCGAGTGCAGTGGACCGCAGTTGGAGGGACCTGAGTTCGAGTGCAGTGGACCGCAGTTGGAGGGACCCGAGTTCGAGTACAGTGAACTGTCTCTGAAGGTCTGTGGTTCGAGATATTGTGAACTCGAGTGACTGAGATAGAAGAACTGTGAACTGAGAACTGGTAGTTGTGATTTGTAAATAGTGCTTTGTAAATATTAGTTAAGATTAACAGTTCATTGTTGTGCGTAATAGTCCAAGTAAATTGTCATTGTCGTCGGTGGAGTGCTATAACGAATACTGTGTTGAGTGAAAATCCAATTGTTGACGAGAGCGTTTAAGGCGAATTGTAGAAAGGAATTATTGTTGTGGCGAATAAATTACATTGTTGTTACTAAATAAAATTCACAATATGAAGAGTAACATATTATCAAGATCTGTAAAGGTCTCGTTATATAAGACCCTCATAAGACCAGTACTACTGTATGCCTGTGAATCGTGGACTATGAACAAAAATAATGAACAAATTCTCCAGTGTTTTGAAAGAAAAATATTGCGCAGAGTTTATGGCCCAGTGTGGGACAGGGTTGTATGGAGGAAAAGGTATAACCAAGAATTGTATTCTCTTTATGAAGATGTGGAAGTATCTAAATACATAATGTTAACCAGGCTAAGATGGGCAGGACACCTGATAAGGAAGGAAGAGGCAGAGATCCCAAAGAGAGTAATGCTAACACAGCCGGATGGGACAAGAAGGAAAGGAAGGCCGAGATCGAGATGGATTGATGGAGTGGATGGTGATGCGAGAGCTCTTGGAGTGAGAAATTGGAGGATGGTAGCTTTGGATCGCGATGGCTGGAGACGAGTTCTTGAGTAAGCCAATACTCAGCAATGATTTGTAGAGCTACTGATGATGATATACAGCTTGTAACATGAAAAATAAATTATTTGTAAATTCTACCTTCCCTGTATGTTTCAAAGGAATGTTTTATATGTTAAAATGTCGGTTGGTGTCTATTCTCTATCCTAGCCAAGAAGCGTAATAGGCCAGAATGTGTTCAGTAGAGATGAACAAAACTAAAGGCTCATTCACAATGAAAATTAAACATAACGTAAGCGTTAACTTAAGAATATAAACGTTACGGTAAAATCAAGAAGTCATGCCATCATTCACGATGGGAACATAAACATAACAGCAATCAGCAAACATACTTTGTAACCATGGAAACGTAACAACGACGCCATTTTCTCATATTCTGTCGTATATTTCAGCGCTCCACGATTGTGTTCTGTTTGCAAATCACGTAAGCATAAGCATGAAAGTTTGGAGTTTGCAGACTTTCAAGTTAACGTCTTACGGTAATGTTTATGTCAATGCTTATGTGAACCATTGTGAATGATCCCATTTGGTAGCCTGGGAGCAAACTTCTGTGTTTATGTTACGGTTATGTTTAATTTTCATTGTGAATGGGCCTTAACTGTCGCTCTCGTCGCTGTGTTCGTTGCACTTGTCTTTCGAGTCTCGTCTCGTCATTCTCGTGGCCTTCGAGTCTTGCTCATCATTCTCGAAATAGCATTTGGTCGACGCGGAAAGATTTCGTAACTTTGAATAACATACATCATTGAAATAAATAACATTGGAGATGTTTAATTGATACAAAAAGACAAAACAAAACAGTATCATAGTTATCAAAATGTTCTGATTCTATTATCAGATATTATCTATGGTTATATAAATAGAAAAAAAATTCTCATAATAAAAATTTTCATTTCTAAGAAACATAAAACATAACGTTAAAAAAGCGTTAATATTTTATTTTTTTATTTATTTATTTTTTTACTTGAAATTGTGCACTTGACCTCAAATATACGAAAACAAATCCTAGCCTTTTAATAAGGGCCTAGTAATTAAATAAAGATTTGGGGAACGGATTATTATACACTGAAAGGTAGAGATGATGTTTCAATAAGGCCACTTGATTCTTTATACATATACGGGTATAACAGTTGCCATAAGGATAAAAGTTCAGTCGGGTATAAACAACTGTGACGATTCAAGGCTGCTTGACGTGAGCAATTCTGTCGTGCGGGTTTTCGGCTTTGCGGGCGCTTTAGTCTTCTTTCTCGGTCGTTGTTCAACTAGTATTCAGGTACTATGCACGAATATTGTGCGGGAAAAATACTTGGGGAAGGATTCGGAGTTACTATTGAACAACAGAACTATCATATCACGAAACTCACTGAATGTCTTCTAAATTTATTGTAAACTTATTCTCTTTTCTTTAATATGAATGAACATAAAAGGAACACTATGTGGCATGGAGACAAGATTTCTCCCTAGTAGGCCTATTTCGATTTCTCTATTCATGTTACCGTTTCATTATAGTTCCATTATCGCCATGATAACATCTCAGCAGTATCTTCAGTTGTAAAGCGATATTAAATATGAAATTCATAATTACCTAGTCTCTAGAGCTCCGAACCTGTAAAAACGGACAAAGGAGACCCTTATTAAGGTCTTATGTTACCATTAAATCAAAAGTGTGATGTCAGATAAGGTTCGAATCATTTTAGTTTGGCTTATTGTACAAGGAAGTTTGTTTTCACTTCAGGTAGGAGGACACTGAAATGCAGTGTCCATGTTCAACAAGGGACCTGCAAATAGCTTTGAAGGCCAGTCGGTGCATTATCTCGTGAACAAGGTTCCTACATACTGACTATTTGTCGCAGGTATAGATAATGTCCAAAACTTCCTTACTTCGGACCTAAATATTTCGGCTATCAGTTTCACTTCCTCGTTTGATGAAGTATAGAGAAAGTATTGTGATGTTAAGAATTGATATTTTAAGAATTTGAGGAAATAGTTTTCTACATACATGATAGCGGAAAACAGGTTTTAAGAATGCGATTGTATCCTAGCAACGATCCTCGACGTATAAGCGACCAAGCGCCCAACCGTATGGGCAAAATACTGAACTAAATGGCTTTCATCATTACCGATAGTCACTGAGCGCATGTAACATCAGACCTGTCGGTCTACTAGATGAAATGCGTGAGTTGAAAATTTTATAGGTATCTCGCGCCTTACGAAGAGAAGTTGAAAGTTCTGTTAAAATCACAAACAGCAGCGACCTGTTGGCGATAGCAAACGTCTCTTGACCGCATAATGGATTTTGTGTGTTGACAAAAGAATGTCGGCTATGAAGTCGAAATTGTACACTAACTTAACTTTAACGTATTCCATTGGAATTTTACTTTGGAGTTTTGTACTGAACTCAAATTGTTTTTATGCAAGGTCTTCCAAGTAACTTAATTTGGAATTTTCACATTTTATAAACAGCTTTGTCTTCGCTACTTGTTATAATGTTTTCCACAAAAACATATGGGTAGTACAGAAATTTTATCATAACATATTGAGCATTTTTTTTAAGATTCTATGTTAATGAATGAGTTCATTCGGAAGCTTATATAAGCATTTCCAAATTGTACTTAAAAAAATTGTCTCTAAATTATTGGTATTACGGCAAATATTTTTTGTTTGCATATACCCATTTATACATTATATATATATATATATATATATATATATATATATATATATATTACTTTCATACCCTCGAACTGCATTGAAATTATACAAAGAACTAACGAAAGACTATGAATGATGTAGGCTATACAAAATATTATTACTTACTTACAAATGGCTTTTAAGGAACCCGCAGGTTCATTGCCGCCCTCACATAAACCCGCCATCGGTCCCTATCCTGTGCAAGATTAATCCAGTCTCTATCACCATATTCCACCTCCCTCAAATCCATTTTAATATTATCCTCCCATCTACGTCTCGGCCTCCCCAAAGTCTATTTCCCTCCGGCCTCCCAACTAACACTCTATATATGCATTTCTGGATTCGTCCATACGTGATACATGCTCTGCTCATCCCAAACGTCTGGATTTAATGCTCCTAATTATGTCAAGTGAAGAATACAGTGCGTGCAATTCTGAGTTGTGTAACTTTCTCCATTATCCTATAATTTCATCCTTTTTAGCCTATTATTTTTATTGTTATTATTATTATTATTATTATTATTCACATTACTATTATAAATAAAGCAGTTATTGATGCAATTATATTAATAGTAATGAATTATGTAAAATGTTATTGACGCAAGGAAAAACAAGAGTTGATATTGTAAAGAAAACTATTATGCAAACTGTTATAATTATTAACAAGTACTCCTGGCAACTATGTTACGCGTACCATAGATTGATTACCATGCTCTAGATGAAATAGCATAATTATGGTGATTTAATGGAAAATGCTGTAAAATATTTCTTACATTTGCTTACATAAGAATGAACTGTAAAACAGGTAAGTGTTATTTCAAAAGCATTTTTAAAGTTATAAAGTTGTATATTCCATTATTAGTAGGTGATTTGTACATTAATAAATTCATTGTATTTAATTATATCGTTTTTAGTTAAATTTCCTAGGCACATATGTTTATTCCATTTATAATTTCCTAAGGGCTCATGTAGAGTTGCCAGTTTCTTCAGATCAGAATCCAGATTTAAACCCTGTCCCAACGCCATTTCTTTCTTCGTCTACCCAATTTCTCTATCTAAATACTCATTCTTTTATTTTAATGTATTTTTGGAGTGAAGTACATTAATCTCTTATTTTTATGGAAAGTCACCAAACCTGCAAACTCCGTACTTGAAGAATCAAGAGTTTGATTCTAGGGGCGTACTTGAAGATACAAGCTATTTTTATTATGTTGAGTATTGTGTTTACTTTTCCAGCGATTGTTTATATTACGAATACTACCAGAAAGTAACTTCCGTTAGGTAATAAGAACATTCAAACAGCTGCAGAGTTTTCATTACACACAACTTGAAACTACAATATCCAACTACTGTACGTTTCAACATAGTCTTCAGCTAATTTGAGATGTTTGTACTGTAGTAACGTTTCACCAATTTTAGAATATCCTCATCATAGAATTCTGCCGTCTGTGATTTCAGTCATGGCTGAATGCTGAACTCTAGCTCCTTTAATGGCTGACAATACACCTCTGCATTGATTGTAGTGCCTCGTTCCATGAAATTCACCAGCAGTACTCCTTTCCTGTCCCAAAAGACAGTGGTCACTGGTCATGAATTTGTTGCGAGAGAAAGTTGGCGGCATTTCCTTGATTTTTTTGTTGAGTATGGCCCGACTCCATTGACTAATTTTTTTTGCCTATACACTATCTCCATAGTTGACGATGGAATTCAACTGCTTTAAGATTTTTTTGCTAGGAGAAATCTTATTACTGAAAGCACATCATACTTGCCGGTAATTTCAATTGCAGCACATATTTTGAACGAACGCTGTAAAGCAGCCATCGGCAAATTTGTACACACGATGACATCACTGAACGCAAGCCGCAATACATAAGACGTAATATCAATCGAGGAGTATAGAGCACTCCGTTCGGATCCTAATGGTCGGACTCAATCATCTCGCAGACTACACGTTAATGATTTTTAGACGGACAAATTATATTTTATTTCACCTTAATTTTTATTGTGCCACAACAAGCTAGGAAAATACGTTACAATTTTCCACTCTTAATACAACTCGTAACTTTTCGTCTGCTAATCACGATCTTTGTTTAGATTTTACAAGTTTTCATTCAGAAAGCAATTGAAGACATTATTACAAAACACCGTAATCATTTTAATGAAATTGAGTTAAGAACACATTTGCTACTATTTGAAATGTTTAAAGACTCCAAAAACGGCCCATTTGAAGTGCAACAGACACAAGGATAAAACACCAGTTGAAAGGGAATAGCTGACATGTGTTATTCTTTTATTTTTTATTGTTCTCCTGAAAAATAGCAATTTTGACAAAGGTTGTTTTTGTAATAATGTCTTCATTTATTCGGAAATATACTGAACGTAGAACCAAACATAGCAGCTATGTAGGAAAACGGCAGGCGACCTAAGATAGATCTATAGATATGTTTATGCTCGACCATGCCGAAATGTAGTAACTATACACCTGATATTAGCCCTTTAATGAACCTCATTAAAGTACACCTATTCATTATAGTTCAGTTCTTCAGCCAATGAGAAATCGCCACTGTAGCATTATAAAACCGCAAGTATCGATTATTCTCGGATATGCAATCGAAAGACAACTAGCGAAACGTCACGGAGGCTGGAAATCCAATACTGTCGCAGAAGGTTATGTTCTGTTACTATAATAATTAGCGTTAATTGTAAATAATATTCAAATAAATTCAATTTGTCATCTCGTTTTTCAATTCTACATCAATTTCCAGGTTATATCAAGTTTAATGTTCATGTTATTCTCTAGATTATATCAAGGTCAATGACATTCGTTCCTCGGAAAAAATCAATACTTTCGCGTCTGCGCACATCTCACAATTTAGAAGGTCAGTTCCGCTCCTCACTTAGATAACCATAACATGAATACTTATGAATAATTTTAAGTTAGAAATATGGTCGAGCATAAAACGTCGTATGAAACTTGCCTATAATGGTAATTAAGACGCTCGTATGAAAATTATGAAACTCGCTTGCGCTCGTTTCATAAACAAGCATACTCGCGTCTTAATTACTACCATTATAGGCTCATTGCATAATGTACTATTTTTATGGAGAGCATTTTAATTAAATCTAAGCTAGTCTGGTGTGTTATACAATGAAAACATTTTATGTCCTCACTTATTTCCAACTCTCTTAATAAACGTTAGTCAACGTTAGTAGATTTTTTTAAAATTCATATTTCGAGTCCCGTCTGTTACTACAGATAAAAGTTGCCTTACGTTCAGATTCATTTCTTCTACAGCCTATATTTTCATGCTTGGAATAACTCCTCTCCTGTTGTGTTTCCTTTACAATGACATTTAGTAAATATTCTTATACAGAGAGATCCTTCGTAACTCTGCGGGTGAACATTACCAATTCTACTGCATCAATATCTGTGTTTCCACCTAAAACGAGAGATTAGACAACAGTTTGATGCATGTTTGATTTTATTTCTCATTCAGCTAGTTTTTCAATATCCCTTCTCCTCCTTTGTATTTCCGTGTGAATAATTCCATATTGTATGACTTGAAGCTTTCCCGGCGTTTGATATAGAATAACTCTTCTCGGGTTCTCAGCCAGATGAGTTGGAGATTAGATTCCAAGCTTTCGATGGCTAGCTCTACCATCTTCTTCAGGGATGAAGTGATGTGGGACCATGTCTAGCAACCAGCTAGTCGGAACCAGCTAGTAGCGTCCACCAACCAGAATGCGCCTGGCGGTCGGCACTAAGAACTAGCTCTTGATTGGCCCGCAGCGGGAAGCTCTACTTTTGCATATATACCGGCTAGACATGGTCCCACATCACTTCATCCCTGAAGAAGATGGCAGAGCTAGCCGTCGAAAGCTTGGAATCTAATCTCCAACTCACCTGGCTGAGAACCCGAGAAGAGTTATTCTATAATTTCTATTGTTAAAAACATCAGATTATTGGGACAAATAATGCTATCAACCTTATTCTGACATGTTTAAATGAACTCTCCCTCATTATATCACTTCAATGATTTTGCAATTTCCAAAGCAGTAACATAACTTGCATGGAGTTCACTTTAACTCATATCTTGTTTCATCATATTTTAGTACCGCAACTGTTATTTGACTTTAGTTTTTTATGTTTTAATTGCTTCGCTCCGTTCAGTCCTACGAAAAAAAAATATTTTTATCCTTATTTTCTACTGTATATATTTCCGTTTACAATTACATTGGATATGTTCATGCTTACCTATGAGTTCGTGATAATATGACACGTGCCGTAATGTTGCTCTATATTTTATTTATAAGTGCCTATTAGAATTTTAGACACAAGAGGCATCTACATTGCCACCATATGCACAGCAAATATTGTTCCTCCCATTCTTCCTTAAACACACGTTTCTGAACAGACGTTGAAGGTTTTGAGAAAGAACCAATCTAAATCCACGCAAGTAACCCGCCACTGATAGACACTTGTGTACTGGAGTTGTAGGGAGTGGGAAGGGAGGGGATGAAGCAAATACAGTTTACTGCGCTGCTCCTGCGACGTCACTATTGTTAGTGATCACGATTACATTTTTGTCGATCCATGCGTAAAGTAACTAAAGGCGATATGTGGATGTGGAAAAGAATGGAAAGTGTGAAGTGGACAGACAGAGTAATAAAAAATGAGCTGTGCTGGCATGAGTAGGTGAAAAAAGAATGATGCTGAAACTGATCAGGTAGAGGAAAAGGAATTGACTGGTTCACTGAAGAAACTGCCTACTGAAGGATGCACTGGAAGGAATGGTGAACGGGAGAAGAGTTCGGGGGAAGAAGAAGATACTAGATGATAGAAGACATTAAGATATATGGATCATATGAGGAAACAAAAAGGAAGGCAGAAAATAGGAAAGATTGGAGAATGCTGGGTTTGCAGTGAAATACCTGCCCCTGGGCAGAACACAATGAATGAATTGACTAATAATAATAATAATAATAATAATAATAATAATAATAATAATAATAATAATAATAATAATACAATTCTGTAGTGCTCGGGAAAAGTGACATAAGTCAGTTTCCACAAACCTTTTTTGATAATTTATTGACAACTTACGGAACATCTGCTCGCTTGGAAAAAAATACATAAGTATTTCTCCCATTACAATAATTCATACAGAAAAAAATCAAATCGACAAACCAGTGTAAGTTGTCAATAAATTACCAAAAAAGGTTTGTGGAAACTGACATGTCACTTTTCCCGAGCACTGCAGAATTTATCTGTTAATGAAATAATGGGGTTTATTCAGGTATAAAGTAATTTCTAAGAATACGCCTCAATGCTGAGTAACTCATTTGCTCTAACCTGGCAACTTGATTCACACTGAAGGCTGGTTCACAATAAACCGGGAAAAGAAACGATAACAAGAACGAGAAGGGGAAATATTGTTAAAATAAATATATTTAAATGTGAGCATTCATAATAGTTAATTGTAAATGCCAGTGGCGTAGCATGAAATTTTGAGCAGGGGAAGCTAACTCAAGTTGTCTTTTATGCAATATGAGAAAACGTATTACAAAAATACAATCTTAAAATAAATAGTAGTCACTTTCAAGTCAGCAGTCGAAGATTGGTTGGAACATCGTAAGTAACACCAATAAGGCATGACCTCAAATGGTACGTAGTAAAATATGATTTCACGGTTTACACATATCTCTTAACAAACAGACACGTATACGTATAACATTAGCTCACTCCCTGTCATACTTAGAGAAATCACAATATTAGTATAATTACGTAAGTATGCGTCTATCTTTTGGTTGTGTCCTTCATTGACAGCAAGGGAGTCGGTCATTTGTTTTTTTAAATCACACTTTTGTTCGTAAGTCAGTCTTGATAATACAATTGTCCTAAAAAAATTCAAGTAAATTAGTGTCAGGAACTATTATTTTGTTCATTATTTATTATATCAGCCATAATGCACACTAACACTTCAACTGAACACGACTGACGAAAAGGGATAACTCGGAAACTACTTATTTTAAATGTTAAAGCTAGCTTCTTGCGAGCCTTGCGACTAGGGTAGTTTAGTTAGAAAGGGATGGAAAATCTGCGGTGTGGATTACACAGAAGAAACCAGTCTGCTTGGAAGCTGGTGTGTGCAGGCTTCTTGTTTACTGCTGCATCACAAATCATTCTGAGCTGCCGCATCACAATATTTAACGCGTAAATATAAATTCTATTAAAATTAATAAATAATTTTTTCCATAAACTGCAGGTTTATTATGAAATTATTATTAGCTGGGGAAGCTAAGCTTTTTAGCTTACATTGACGCTACGCCACTGGTAAATGCTCAACTATTGTGAATGCTCACATTTAAACACATTTATTTTAACATTATTTCCGTTCTCGTTCTCGTTGTCGTTTCCTTTCCACCTTTATTGTGGATCAGCGTTAACTCTGAATTTTGTTTAATTCCCTGGGTATCATAAACCCGCTTATCACATTTTCTTTTAAAAAGAAATTTTTGTTTACTAAAATTATTGTTTCATGTGCATATAATTTTCAGATAAACTGACTTGTAGATACTGAACTTGAACAAAAATTCTACCAATAGTTAGGAGAAAACGCAGTACACAGACATAGGCTTACATCATATCCAAAATCACTTTTAGGTACCAGGGATGCGGAAAACGCGAATTTTCACGAAAACATCGAAATCAACATTTTGAAACCCATAATACATTTTTAATATTATATCGTAAAATGAGGAAGTAGAATGCTTGTGATTTTTATTCAATACAGTGGTTTTTGAAATACCGCATAATATTTTAAGAAAAATGTGTGAATTTAATGACTATTCCTTCCGGCTGAGAGTTGGCTCACTTCACCACTAAATTCAATTTGTCAGTAACGTCAAGTAAGTATATATTTTCACTGTTTTATATATCTCAAACTAATAGAATTAACCATTTTCGTATGTATGTTGGCATGTAATGACTATCCATCAGAAGGTTGTGGTTGAAGGTGTAAGGTTGGTAACACTAGTTTCCGAGAAATGATAACCATCATTATTATCTCTGGTTCGTATCAAGGTGGAATTAAGGTCATGTTGCCCCAGGCTACCGAATGCTTTCAAACCCAATACGGCGAAATTCACGGAGAGGACGATGTATTCGGATTTCGCACGGGTCATCAGAACTACGAACAGCTGACGGCAGATTCCACTGGCATTCAGTTGTATGCAGACATCAATTTCGTAAGTATGTGTGCGTAACACACATTAATTTAAGGTTACAGCGACGAAATTGGATAAGAAATTGTAAAGCTGTAATAAAGTGGAGTTGTAAAACTGCAGCGTAACGCTTTGCATTTTATGAGAACGAAATACGTGGAAGTCGTAAATTTGATATTATACTAACGTAGATGTCTTGACAGGAAGAGAGCGAAATTTGAGATTTTTTTTCCCCTAATTGTTGCACAATTTTCACTTTTTTTGTGTGTAGAAATATCATTGCAGCAACAACTTACATTCGAGTTTAGTTTTTGAAAAATATACATTTAGGGGCCCAAATTTTGAAAATAAGAACATCAGGAAACAGTAATTTATTCACATAGATATATTTTTATTTTAGTGGGTTATTTTACGATGCTGTATCAGCATCTCAGGTTATATAGCTTCTGAATCAAATGAAGGTGATAATGCCGGTGAAATAAGTCCCTGGGTCCAGCATTGATGGTTACTCAGCATTTGCTCATATTGGGTTGAGGGAAAACCCCAGAAAAACCTCAATGAGGTAACTTGCCCCGATCGGGATTCAAACCCCTGGCCACCTGGTTTTGCGGTCAGACGCGCTAATCGTTATTCCACAGGTGTGGACACACACATATATCTCAGCCATTTTTTAAGACACGTTCAAAATTTCTATTACATTTTACATCTAAAAGCTCGTTCTTTAAAAATTCTACAGCACAATTTTGATCCTGGTTTTAAAAATTGTAAGATGAAGAATGAATTTTAGACGTAGGCTACTTTTATATTATATAGAGATATATTTTTCAAATGCAATGAAATCACAAATTTCCATTCTAGAGAAAAGTTTCCTAACATGCTTAAAAATGTGTGTTTCAAATATCATCCATGTACTGTACATTAATTGCTCTGAAGATATGCATCTTTTTGTATGGAACAAAGCAAAAAATTAAATTTACGGGAAAATACAATCATAGTTTATTGTTATTTAAAAATCCTGTGCACCAGCGTTTTAAAATGGCGTTAAAGCGACTGTCAAGGCACAAAAGGCGAATTAAATGTTATGTAATGTGTTTTTCTCATTTCAAAAAGTACTTAAAAAAAAAGATGTTTTCTTTTTAAATCCATTGGTTTTTCGCCAAATTTAACATCATCTGCCTTTAACTACTAGAGTATATTGTTGTTCAGTTAACTGTCCAAAGACACGCTGCAACCTCATAGTGACACCAATAAAGCATCATTCATGAAGCAACTAAGCCAGAAAATAGTGGAGTAGGGTGGCCAGTTCCTTTCCCCTCACTACTATATTGTATCTTATTTTTTTCCTGAAATGTAGTCAACTACTATGACATACACAAAAGGCCCATTGTGCGCCTCATAAATCATAATCAATCCAGAAGATCAAGAGGTTTGTCAACTTAACATACTAATGCGTTTTATTTTCTGAATGTAGGGGGCAGCATCTATTTTCATAGGTATCTCTGTCTAACCTGGCTTAAATCTGGACAATCCCGCATAATGTGAGGTGATGATTAACAATCCAATCCATTTCCTACACAAAAGATTCGGGCCTATATTAAGTGGATGCTTCTTCAGTTGACAGTGTTTGGTTAGAAGCCTCGACTTCCATCTTAAACCTTTTCCTCAAGCTGTAAGTTAAATGAAGTCTTGATTCTCCAATGAAAAGTTTGGGTCTCTAAACTACTAATTCTTATCTTTCTTGTAAGCATTTTATTCTTGCCAGAATTTGGTCTTTTGTCCTTTCAGAGAATTCCATTTCTATATACTACATAACTAAGGCGGTAGCCGGAAAAAAGGGCGCATAAAAAAAGTTATGTTTCGAGAAATGAATGATTGAAAGATTTGTTTTTATGTAATTACGATTCGAATGCATTTTTATCAAGATAACAATTTGCATACTGTTACAGTAATATTTGTCTACAAGTTTTTGTTAAATTATGCATTCTGACTTTTATAGTGTTATAAATATACATATTTTATTGGAGCACATTATAGGCTATTTTTCCAGAGAACAACTTTATTTTATCAAAATACTTTCAGTATGATTCTATATTAGCAGAAATCAAACATCAGCATTGAACAGCGCACATAACAGAGGTTTACAAGTTCAAAATCATTTTAGTAAAATTATATTTCTTACATATATCCCACCAGTTACGTCATAAATTTGTATCGCATACGTAAAAAATGTAGATTATATGTTGGGTTCAGAATACAGATTACGGTTATTAATCACTCACTTCAAATTTTGTCTTCAGAGTGCAGTTTACACTTTAGTGCACATCCTGGATTGACTCACACTCACTTTGAGGATCATCTTCACTGATATTTGCTGAGTTCCACAACTACGCAAAGATGCATGGGTTCATTTAATTAGCTAGGTATCCTGTCCTCTATTTACAAGATATTGAAATAAAACTACGTAAGCAAGTAGATTTTAAAACGGAGAATCTAATTATACATTCTCCCGAAAAGGGCGTATAGACCTATGGACCCATTTTCTGGCTACCGCCTCAATTGATGTCATTCCCGTGAAATCAGCATGATATCGACTCTGAGTTAACAAAGAACATCATATCTGAAATGGATAAGTAATCTATTTTCCTGACGAGATTCGAAGCAATGCAACATCAAATAAATGCTTTAAATATTGACAACAGGACATATTGTTTTCACACACAATGACAGAATTTTGGAATACAGATTGCCAACGTTTCATATAATATCCTAATTTTTTAAAGTAACCTAACATCTATATTAACATATTGTTTACTTCGACTAAAATATCGAGAAGAGAAATCTTCAATAAATATTTACAAATACTGTATATGAAAACGATATCGTTTTGATGTTTAGGACGAAAATGAGGCAGATTCGGAATGTTTCAATTTTCAACAACCGTGTAGAGAAAGCTTACAACGTTATATTTCTATTTACGTACTCTCATTTATGAATAGAACCAGGATACAAAACTTGACCATTAACATTTCACCGCTTCCAGTGCAATCTACTTTGGGCGAAAATATCAATGCAAGATATTCATTCACTCGTAACGGAAAGATGTCCGGCCTTTCAAGTCATACATTTACATCGTGAAAAGCTATGGGCAACGATTTTGACAGTTTTGACAGCATTTGCATATTATGTTCATAAAAAAAAAACACAGATCCTTTAGACCTACGGACGTTAGTAAATCTTCAGATCGACCCTGCTGCATCCCGAAGGGACACACATCAAGAATTTCATCCGAGGGCTGTAGATGTTTTCCAGGAATGACTTCAGAGGAAAACACGTAATGCCTGCAGCAAATTTGGACTGAGAACTTCCCTGTACAGCGTTACAACTATTTCCAAGAAGCATCCGACCTGCTTATTTTACCATTCAAACATTTCGTCTTTCTATGGGTAAACGTTTCATCTTCGTAACAGGTTCAAGTCCACCAGTCGAAATTATTTACCTTCTTAATCGGCTCTACCGTTACGACTGAGACTTGCACAATGCACATACTTCATTCTTCATCCCGAACATTAGAAGACACATCAGGACCAATACGTGAGGTTGACCCGAAAGTAAAGAGTACAAAGCATATCACCGTAACAATAGACAAAACAACACTGTTTTAATGGTTATTCGAATCCTTGACCGTGACTTTCAAGCAGCGTTGAATCTTCACATTCTTACAGTGCAGCCCACGAACGTCGAAAATAATTGAAAATACATTTAACCTCACCTTTCAACTCTACAACATTTCAGAGACAAAGAAATGACATAACTAGTTTCTTGGGAATACCAAATTGAATAAGAATATTGTATAAAACTTCTCTCTTAACCGAGTCATATGCCTTTTTGAAATCTATGAATAACTGATGTACTGTAGTGCAGTTAAACTGTACCCTTATAGGCTACTCCCAATTTTTCTCCAGTATCTGTCGAATACAAAAAATCTGATCAATAGTCGATCTATTACGCCTAAAACTGCACTGATGATCCCCAATAATTTCATCTACGTACGGAGTTAATCTTCTTAAAAGAATATTGGACAAAATTTTGTACGACGTCAACAAAAGTGATATTCCTCGAAAGTTACTACAGTTAGTCTTGACTCCCTTCTTAAAAATACGTACAATTATGGACTTCTTCCATTGTTCTGGTACAATTTCCTTTTCCCAAATAGCAAGTACAAGTTTATAAATTTCGCTAGATAATGCGCTTCCACCCTCTTGTATTAATTCTGCTGCAATTTGATCAATACCTGGAAACTTGTACTTTTTCAGATTTTCTATCGCAATTTCGACTTCTGAAAGTGTGGGTTCGGGTATAAATGGCTCAGCAGTTTGTATTTGAATTTCGTCCCGATCATTTGTATTTGGCCTATGTATATTTAGTAGTTGCCCAAAATAGTTTTTCCATCTGTTCTGGATTGAATGAGAGTCTACAAGCAAGTCACAATTCTCATCCTTGATCACGTTTGCCCTTGCCTGATATCCGTTCTTAAATTCCTTTATACCCTTATATAAATCTCGAATGTTTTTATTCTTACTATTTGCTTCTACCTCATTCAGTTTTTTTCTTCAAGTAACCTCTCTTTTTATTCCTAAGTGTGCGACTTGATTCCCGTCTTTCATTGAAATAATTATCTCTATTCGCCTCAACTGGCTCCTGTAAGAATTTCAATTGTGCCTGTTTCTTTCTTTCTATTACCATGCAGCAATCTTCGTCAAACCACGGTTTCTTTTTCTTAGTTTCATAATAACTTAGGCTGTGCTCAGCTGCAATTTTATTTTGATACTATCTTTGATATTTTCCCACACGCTATTAACATCTAACTCTTTCTCAACTTCGTCGAAACTTCCTAAAGTGGCAAATCTATTCGATAGTATTGCTTAGTTTCCTCGTCCTTTAATTTAAAACTACTACTACTACTACTACTACTACTACTACTACTACTACTACTACTACTACTATTATTATCATCATCATTATTATTATGATATGCGAAGCAACTCAACTGGTAGAGCAATTGGCTGCAGACCGAAAGAATCCAGGTTCAATCTCGGAGAGTGACGAGATTTTTCTCGTTACCAAATTTCCAAACTGCCACGGGGTCCATTCAGCCTCCTGCAAAATTGAATAGCTACCAGACATTTCAGGGGCTAAAAGACGGTTGGAGCGTGGTTTCGAGTATAGCACCTTATTCTAATGCAGAGGTCATGAAAGCTTTACCTCCATATCCCCATGCGCATTATTGTCATTACTATTATTATTATTACTATTATTATTATTATTATTATTATTATTATTATTATTATTATTATTATTATTATTATTATTATATAGCAGCATAATAGTCAAAACAATCATTCTTCAATAAACGTTCTCATTTTAGTGTGAAGTATTAACGAATACAATACATTCACGGCCACTGCTTCCTATAACACCCAGAACTACTAAAGACATCACATCTCCTCTGATAGACATACAGGGACATCATTTTATTTTTACTTCAATTTTTATTGTACCTAAGTTTTTGATTGTACTTCACTCCCACCTCCCACTACTTCAATTTTTATTGTACCTAAGTTTTTTAATGTACTTCACCCCCAACCCCCTCTACTAGTAAACTTCAAACCTTCCTCCACACAGAACCAAAGCCACGTATGCAGTCAAAGTCGCCTTACGGTCATAGTAAACACACTGAGTTAGTGAGTATGGCACGTTCCGGAAATATGTTCGCGTTTTCCAATGACGAAAGATCTTTTAATATTGAATCATATTTTCGCACAGGTACTGTCGTCCGTTTGCTACGTCGCATCCCGGTTTCCCCCACCCGTTTTGCTCGCCCCTCTGTAAAGGCTAGTGGCTGGGCTGTCTTAGCTCTTTTCTGAAAACAGTAATTTCTATTAGGAAAAGGACGTCTACGTAATATTATACAACTGTTTAAAATAACTTAAATAAAAGGGCCTCGTTAAGTAATTAACTGGTAAGTCATTTTCCCCCTTTCCACGACCCTGCGACAAAACCACTTGGACGGACAGTACAGTAATTTTATCTTTTCGGATCGGGCAGAAGTGAAGATTGAATTTACAGTACGTAAGGTACTCTTTTATAGAGTAGGTACAGAATTATTTCAACATGAGTTATTAGTACGAAGGACGAAACTGATAATTGGAATTAGGTACAATAGTCTGTAGTGCGATAATATGCACAAAAGAACTGAAGCCTGTATCGAAATGAACGGCCACCATTTTCAAAAACGTGTTTAATTATATCCATATTATGATTACAGTACTGTATTTTGATTAAACAAAAACCTAATGGAAATTATCAAACTCAAAATCGCGATATTCCCTAGTTTACGTAAATGGATGCACTGCTTTTCTTCCCTCCTATACCTAGTGAATAATTTGTTTGTATTTTACGTAAGTAATATCGAAATTCCAGTCGTGGAAAGGGATAGCAAACGGTGTTTCCGGTTCTCAACCGTTAGTCCAAAGGTACAGCCAGATAATATTAGAAATATTAGTAAAAATAAAATGATGTCCCTGTATAAGTCTATACTTTTAAATCGGTGATTTAACGACTCTGGATTGACTAATAGGTTATTTTAGCGTCGATGGAATTGCTAGTAGCGAGATCGTATTTGGCGAAATGAGTGTGAGGATTCGCAACAGAATTGCCTGGAATTTGCCTTATAGATGGGAAAAATCTCGGAAAAACCTGACCAGATAATAAAATTACCTCAAATGATGGTCAAACTCGTTTCCAGCCACACCCTCCATTGAACTACGTCGGTGGATAAAATAAATAATTTCTTCTTCTCTAAAACGAATCGAGCTGGCTTCTCTGCATTTATAATCAGAAACGGCACATTAGTATCATTTAAGAAAGAAACAAAATGCAGGTGCTGTGAAAGCTGTGAATGGGGAAACTGTCTGATAAAATTCCACGTAAGATACCAAATTAAAGGAAAGCCACCAACCTTACGTGCCAAGGATGAAGAGCCAAGCTGATGGCTGACAATTCCAAGAAGAATGCTGCTATCATGTTATTATGACGCTTAAAACACTGTTTGAGGGCAGTCTATAATTTCCATGCGCATGCGTACAAGAGAAAGGTAATCGAACTTTCATGAATGAAAATCGCCCCACTACATGCTGCGACGAGAGAGAATCGAGACCTCATGCATCCCGGCAACAGCTGGCGAATGCTTCGAGTAATTTCGTCTATGATAATGACTGGCGCCGGCCATACTGCAACTTCAAAGTCATTGCAGACGTCTTTTGCCATGAATCCCGCCGTCCCCTAGCAACGCGCACAAATTGCTCCAGAATTGAGAACGTTAAGTAAATACAAGACATTAAACATTTATTCGCCGTTTCAAGGAACCACAGATGTTTCAATTAGATGATCTTATAAATGACAGGTGGCAACACTTTTTAGTAATTGCACCATGTCAAACCATATTAATTTAATGTACATTTCGGATAACATTCTGACCCCATTTTTAGGACTTGTAGGCCTATTATTTTACAGATCAAAGGATAAGTATTACAGGGAAGCGAGCTGAATCGGTATAATAATAATAATAATAATAATAATAATAATAATAATAATAATAATAATAATAATAAACTATTATTATTATAATAATAGTTTATTATTATTATTATTATTATTATTATTATTATTATTATTATTATTATTTGGAAGTAAATCCCGGAAGGACAAAGTATATGATTATGTCTCGTGACCAGAACACAGTACGAAATGGAAATATAAAAATTAGAAATTTATCCTTTGAAAAGGTGGAAAAGTTGAAATATCTTGGAGCTATAGTAACAAATATAAATGACACTCGGGAGGAAATTAAACGCAGAATAAATATGGGAAATGTGTGTTATTATTCGGTTAAAAAGCTTATGTTATCCAGTCTGCTCTCAAAAAAGCTGAAAGTTAGAATTTATAAAACAGTTATATTATCGGTTGTTCTGTATGGTTGTGAAACTTGGACTCTCACTTTGAGAGAGGAACAGAGATTAAGGGTGTTCGAGAATAAGGTTCTTAGGAAAATATTTGGGGCTAAGAAGGACGAAGTTACAGGAGAATTGAGGAAGTTACACAACGTAGAACTGCACGTATTTTATTCTTCACCTGACATAATTAGGAATATTAAATCCAGACGTTTGCGATGGACAGGACATGTAGCACGTATGGGCGAATCCAGAAATGCATATAGAGTGTTAGTTGGGAGGTCGGAGGGGAAAAGACCTTTGGGAAGGCCGAGATGTAGATGGGAGGATAAAATGAAAATGTATTTGAGGGAGGTGGGATATGAATGTAGACACTGCATCAATCTTGCTCAGAATAGGGACGTATGGCGGGCTTATGTGAGGGCGGCAATGAACCTGCGGGTTCCTTAAAAGCCATTTGTAAGTAAGTAATACGGTGATAGGAGATAGTGATTCAAAAACTTTGGCAAGAACGTTGACATAAAGAATAGTTTCGATACCAATAATGTGTAAAATATTCTGTTAATGTAGGCAGGACGAATAGAAGATTGGTCCTGTTGTAGGTATTATGTTCTTTCAATGATTACGTCTTACTTACTTACAAATGGCTTTTAAGGAACCCGAAGGTTCATTGCCGCCCTCACATAAGCCCGCCAGCGGTCCCTATCCTGTGCAAGATTAATCCAGTCTCTATCATCATACCCCACCTCCCTCAAATCCATTTTAATATTATCCTCCCATCTACGTCTCGGCATTCCTAAAGGTCTTTTTCCCTCCGGTCTCCCAACTAACACTATATATGCATTTCTGGATTCGCCCATACGTGCTACATGCCCTGCCCATCTCAAACGTCTGGATTGATTACGTCTTAAGGCGATGGATTTTTTTTAAGCGAAAACTTCAACTGAAAATTAGAAACAAGTTAAATACTTTTTCTTTTCTCAAAAAAAAAACTTGCTTTCTAAATGAAAAGAGCATGTCAGTTTCCTTATTAATTAATTGCTAGGAATAGAGTAAAATTTTTTTTGTTGAAAAAGTTGTTTGAATTATGACAATTAGAGCAATATACGGTGTTAAATAATATAATAAGAAATTAATAACTTAAAAATTAATCGAGATATGAGAATGAAAATTTGTATGATGCATGCTCATATGGCTCTATAATGTCTGATACAAATTTCAGTGTCATAGGACTGAAAATACAGAAGTTGCAAATTTCAGAGGTCCATCGCCATAACTTGGCATTGAGACTGTTTTTATAGACGTAATATTTACAACTGGTGTGTTATTCCTAGATGATATAACAGTTGTAAAATTGTTCGCAAGGAATTTTCGCACAATTTCGTTGCGACCTACAGAGCAATGGTTCAAGGTAAAATTGTGAGCATGCGTGAGTTTTGCGCGCGTCTGCTTCAAGGCTGTGCATTTCGTCTTGGCTTTACAACAGGCAATCACGCTGTAAATAAGTCGTCGTTGACTATATAAGTAAATTAGGCCTAATATTTCGCCAGATCGTGGGATCTCTCTTTGAAAATCTACAATGACACTTGTGGCGGGGACAAGGTCGCAGTTGAGTTTTTTTCAAGGTCCTCCCATTTCTCCACGTAGATTTTGGCAACTTAAAATTATAAATTTAGCACTTTAGAAATCAAATTTTGCATTTTATAGCACTTGCAATTATACAGTTTAGCATTTTGTAGCGTTTTGGGAAAGAATTTTTTTGTGAAAAGTTTAGTGGTAGAAATTAAATATCAATAGAGACGAGAATTCCATGCAAATGCATGTTTCATATGAATATAGGACATAGCTCAAACTTAGTACTTATCCATTTCATTACTTTCCGGTTCTAAATATGTGTACTTTTTCCGTGCATATTTGCATGTTTTGGCCTTTTTTTTTTGGCATAAAAACATGCATAATACATATTTAAGCAATTTTTTGCTCAATGATGCATATAACATACATACATTACATTGTAATTAAATTGTAATTGTATTCTTAATATTGTAGTTGTAATCCCCTGGTAGAGGGGAAGAGAAGGCCTGATGGCCTTATCTCTATCAGGTTAAATAAATAAATAAAATAATAAAAATAAATATATTCAGTTTAAATGCATGTTTTAATGGTTTTGAGTGGACATCTCAGTTTCTCTATTTTTATGATCCTCATTTTACCTTCAGGAATCAGGATTGAAAAAGGAAAAGAAAAAAAATTAAATAACAGAAAGAGGTTCATTCAAGTTTGACCCATAACTACTTGCGATGTAGAGAGGTCATTCTCTGCCTTGCTTTTCTCAAGACAAATTTCAGTGATATTCCAAAATATATTGAGTACTTGGAATCTTCGTCGCTACAACTGAAAGATGCAATTGGTGTCATTGACTCGCTTCTACAGAAACAAGTACCAGGACCCATGGGTGATGCCGTCACATTAAAACTGAAGAAAGTATTGCAGAGGAATCCAGGGTTTGAAAAAAATGAATGCTCCATTCTCCAGGAGGAAAGCTTCAATTGTCAGTTACCGTGGGTACTTGCTGCAGTAGCAGCGATGAAATTTGCACCTATGACGTCAAGAACCTTTACGTCCTTCAAATGTATTTTAAGAGACAATAGAAAAAAACTTCTCAGTCGAGAATCTTGAAACGTATTTGGTCATATATTGCAACCAGGAACAGTACCAGTAAATAATGTTGTTTTATTTGTGTGTTTGTTTGTTTGTTACTTTTTAAAATAATTGTCGATCTAGTTTGAACAAATTTAATTGAAAAGTTGTGTGTGTACTTTATCTTTTATCTATTGAAAATTGAAATTTATGTAGTTATATCAAGGCAAATTATATTAGATAAAATGTTAATTGTTACAATAATTTATTCAAACTACAAATAATGTTAAAGGAGAAGGAGCAAAAATTTCGAATCTTATAAATTTTGATAAATAGTTCTTGAAAAGGTAAGTTTCGCGGTCCATGTTGCCTTAATAAATAAATATTTATTTTTTAAGAATAACTGTAAGGATACATCTTTAACGATCGGGCAGTTTTTGCAACCGCTTTTACAGGTTGGACATAAAACCTAAAAAAAAACCTATTTCACCTTCCAAAAAACTAAAATGGTCTTTTTAAAAACCTAAAAATCCGGTCCCTAATTATGAAATATGTGGTCTAGTAGCAGTAAAACTGATGGGGGTTGTAATGGAAACCAAAGTTTGTAAAGAAAGACATTTCTAATTTGAAACAGAATTTGAGTACAATGAACGTTTTAGATTAAGTACTACAGAGCTGGAAGAACAGAATATTTATTTATTTATGTATTTATTTATTTATTTATTTATTTATTTATTTATTTATGCCTATAACAGGGCAAAGCCCCAATTACAATAGACAGTACAGATATTCGTTTACAAAAAAAAAAAAAATAGATAACATGAAAAAAAGAGATGAAACAGATGCAAGTGTAAATACAAATTAAAATGGAAAATGAGAAAAGGAAAGAAGAAGAAGAAGAAGAAGAAGAAGAAAAGAACAGACAAATAGATACTACCTAAATCAAAGATACAGATATAGATATAAATGAAAAATACAAAATAAAATAAATGAAAAATAGTTAAATATAGGCCTAGATATCACAGCCAAAAATGTAAAATGTAGCTATAATTGGCAAATTACAGAGTAACAAATAGCAATATTATATAAAATCAATTACCTTCCGTATATTAATAAGAAAATGTTTGTATTCCATGTAAGAAACGCAGAAATCTAGATCCCCTGTTGCTAGCGTCGACTACTGACTACTAAAATTCACATGTAGCCAAAAACTAGGATTACCTTGAGAAAAACTTTTATCACATTATATTATAAAAAATATACTATAAACTATCAGAACTGCAACGTAATATGAAAACAAAGTTCAGAAAATATTTTAGTAACATTAATTTTTTGCCACAGTTCCTTAAATACGATATTATAAATAAGATGAGCATAACCTTATTATAGGCATAAATTACTAATACCTGAATATTGTATATAGGCTACGTTATCATTATGATGTCATCACTTGTACATATTTACTAATAATAATGTATGATGTGATACATAATTTTGTGGAACAGAAAGATACAACTCCATACTTTACAATAACTATCAGCTGCAATTTGTAATGTATTATACTACACTTTTGTGAAATAGGACCCAGGTAATCAGCGAAGTGGGATTCAAACCCACGCTCCAGCGCAGCCTCGGATCAAGAGACTAGCCTGTTACCCTTGAGTTACGCCAGTGGCTCCATCCACGTTAATTAGATATTCAAACATTTTGTAACACTGTAAAGACCGTAAAATCTTAAACTTTCATACGAATTACTCCCAGTAGAGAAAGTAGAATTCCGAACAATACTCTTCCTTCGGCTATTTAATGACATTTCACCAATTTAAAACGTATGCAAATGAACGAATTGTCTGCGGTGGACTGTCACGGAATTTGAAGGGTAATAACTCAACCGTGAGAACTGCAAATACGTCAAAACATAATTAAAAACCTAGTCTACACTTTCTTAAAGTCGTGTCACTTTCGTACAACCACTTTACAATAAAAAAGTGAAAATCCTATTTTTTGTAGCTTTTACAAGGGCGTTTTAGTCGATCGTGACTCGTTGCTTCATTGTTTTTACCTAAGGTTAGGATAAAAGACAATCGTGAGCTAGCAATCCCGGATATTTGGTTGCTTGGTAACCACCTTTCAGAGCGAAGAAGCTACTACGGTTATCTTGAATGTTGTCTTCTGGAGATATAACGGTATTAGAGAGAAAGTACTGCCAAAAAAATGTATTTGGGTGTTGCCGGTTGGAATGCGTTGCCTGGGCTCCATAGACGATCATTAAGTTCCGCTACGCATTCCTAACAAATGTGACGTAAAAAACTCTTCCACAAATGTGTCCCACAAAATGAGTTCCACTCCCCTCTAGTGAGGTATGCTATGGAATTAGGCCAAGTGATTAAAACTTTGGTCTCGAGAGCTCAACAAACAATTATGAACCTTAAAATTATGCAGTGGAATTCTTCTCTAACTGCACCATCAATTACATTTCTTTGAAGGTGGCCCAGTCTGTCTTTTTGATTTGTAGAGGAACATAAATTTGAGGTCTTGTAAGTTACAGATATTCTTAGGGCCAGTTGTATAAATAACAAATCTGATTTCAGGCAATGGAATTAATCATAAGTTAAGCTGAACTCAGATTTTTAGTTGTATAAACACTAATCCAACATCATTTTGTCTTAAACTAAGGTCAAATTTAGCTGTTCATTTTTCTCGATTCAAGAATGTTGAACTTAATTTAGCAGAAGCTAAGTAAGACTTTATGAAAGTAAAAAAGAATAAATACTGTTCCTGCAGGTAAACTGGTGAGTAAATTTTAATTTAATCCTTTAAAGGGTCACTGGCGTAAGTTCAGAATACTTTAAAACTACATTGCCTGACTTCTAAGCGTATTCTTAATATAATTACTTTGATTTTTTATTTATACAACGGACAGTAAGAATATCTACACAAGATCTCAATTTTACGTTCCTCTACTACAGGTCGAAGAAAAATGAAATAAGAATATCTACACAAGATTTCAATTTTATGTTCCCCTACTACACATCAAAACGACAGACTGGACCACGTTCAAAGATAAACGAAAAAAAGGGAACTTTCAAATATTGTGTCCTATCATGGTGCCAGGATTTTCTACCGATGAATTGTTATTGTTACAAAGATGGGTGTATGAAGAGAAGGTGCAAATTATGGCTTGTTACATTTTTAATCACTTACTCCTCCATTCCTAGTGTACATTAGTGGACAAAAGGGAAAAGGCACTTAATATGCACGAGAATGGAATGGCAATTAAGAACTATCTTTATCAGATACAGACTTGTTAAACGAGTTTACGGACTGCCTCTTTAAAAAAATTGAATTCATGAAACTCATAAAATTGCACGATAATACTCGTATTTTTCCATTAATTGCTGTACTGAAAGATGGTTATGCATTATGGAGAAATTACTCAAATGTAACGGAATGTCATAATATTACTCCGAGAAAACCTACAACCACCTCCTAATTGTATACATATTAAGAATTTCTCTTACACTTGCCGAGATTTCAATTCGAGTCTTGAACCTTTAAAACTAGCGCTGTACCGGTTTGGGTAACTGGTCGCCAGCTGCAGGTAACGGAAATATTTACTTTACTTCCCTTTTGAACCACAAGAGTGGTTTGAACAATGACATAATTCTTATACGACAATAGCGAACAATGGTGGAATAAAAGCAGTACATATCTCATGGCATCTTCCTGGGATCGAAACTGGTTCTCTTTGGTCAGAAGCCATCAGCTGGGCTACGGCTGGGCCTGGGCCCGCTTTGTGGTGAAATGGCGGATTTTCAGATAAAGGCTGATTATACACGTTGCTGTGAACAAAACTGTGAAGGCGTGACGACGTTATTGAAATCTGAGTTCACGCAGTTCTCATTACGGTCGCTGTGGGATACAGGCAGTGCTATGTGTGGCAGTTTGCATTTCATCACTTTCCCGCACCAAGGCGCTAAAATGTCGACGTTCATTATGGGAACTGTGGACAATGAAGACCTTTTCGAACATCTTACGTAAGGGACAGTTTCTCTCGCTTCTAAAATACCCGATATAACATTACGTCAACATTCACTGTCCCATGTTCCCGGCATTCTTGACGTCTTCGAAGAGTGAATTCGGACTCTACTTCACATATCCATGAACATTTTGTATTTTCAGGTAGGCCTACGTCTCATAAAACTTCATTTCGGAATATGAAATGTAAACTGTAATAAATAATACCGGATCCATCTTCGACTTTGGGCAGCGGAATTTGTAGAAAAGTTGTTCGTAGAAATCATTCTACCAATGACAACAAAGGGTGTATTTCAGGGTATTATTTTTCAAGGACGAGCGGCGCCAGAGTAGTTTTGTCAACAGTAAGTAATCTCACTAGAGGTTTTGATTTATCTAGAGAAAATCAAAACTCGAGTGGGATTTAATTGACTATCACACGATTAGAAGAAAGTATATAAAGATTAGAAGTAACAAAATATTCCAATACAATAAAATATTAATTGACTTATGAAAATGCAACTGTCTTCAAATGTATTATTGTACCATCTCAACATTACAAATATTACGCTAGATGGCAGTAGTGTGTTATGATCAACTGTTTTCTTGTTATCAGTTCTGTCAACTATGAAATCTTTATTGAACTCTGTGGACGGTTACTACAGCGAATAGGGATTATAAAGAATGAACACTGAGCGAATTTTCCTGTGTTTTGTTTCTCTGTGCGCCAGCGGCTAGTTCCACTTTCAAGTGCTAGAGGTAGTGTAATCGAACATACGCTGAGATAATAATTGAGAATAGAATTAAGGCACAGGATCCAAACATCGCCTACCTTATTGCATAATCCAGTAACGCTTTGCTTCAAATAAATTCAAGTTAACAGCTTTTCCTTATTTCTCAGTGACAAACTAGTTGTAATAATAATATTTTATATTTCAGATATCATAAATTATATTATAAAATAATATAATACATTATAAAATTAAGTTCGAATTCGTTTAATATTTGTATATAATATAATATAGGTATATGGTTTTACTTCTCGTAAGAGTTTTGTTTTTCCATTTTCAGCGCTATCAAATCATTACATATTTTAATTGTTGTTGGGGTCAACGTCTGAACTCTCATTATAAAGGGAGTCTAGACATTACAGTTAATGAAGGATTTATTGTTTTATGGATCCAATTTATTTTATTTGAGTACATAATGTACCTAGATGTATTAATTGTATGTGTTATATTTCTGCTGTGTGTCGACTGCTAGCTGGTGTGATGTCAGCGCCAACTCTAGGGAGAAAGCAGAATCTGACGCTCTAGCTGGCTTGAAGGTAATTGAAATCGGTCCGGCTACATCAAAGGTACCGACGCGAAGTGTCCATTCTTTATAATCCCTATTCGCTGGTTACTACTCAAGAAGGCTTTGTTGATTGAATTTCATTTTTATTAAAACAGTTGCATTCCACTTCAATTATCCGGTTCCCAGTAATCAACGTCACTTGACAGATGATTTTCAATAAATCTTAGTATTAAACATTTTCTGATATGTGACTATCCATAATATCATATAGCAGAAGCCATAACATAACCTAAACAAGCGTTAGAGAAGTTTTAATTAGGAGTGATGAAATAAACAACAAAAGTTTTAATTAAGGACGATGAAATAAAAAATAAACATAAATAAGAAACGTAAAAAAATTATATATTACAGTTATATGAACACTAATATTAACTGTAATATATAATTTTTTACGTTTCTTATCAAATCTATGAACACTGTACAATTGGCCCAACATGTGTGGTTTATCTTTGAATATAAACATGAATAATTTTAAAAGGAACAATTATTGAAAGTACAATTTTCAGATTTGAATGTTTTAGTGGTTGGTGGTTCAGTTGGTGTTATATTGGACGTGTGCGTAAAAGAAGTGGAATTCGTTGATGTACATGGTTTATTCCTAAACTTATTCAGGATTTCCGAATAGTGCTCTTCATTTATTTTTAATAGGGTTTCAGGGAAGATGCCAAAACGAGTCATATATGAAACTGCTGTGCATCGACTGGAGTGGTTTGTGCAGTTTGAAATGTTGGCAAACAAAGAAACAAATGCTAGGGTAGTTATAAAAACAAACAAATGCTAGGGAAGTGATAAAATTAATCAAATGCTAGGGAGGCGATAAAATTGTGCGATAAGCAGCCATAATTGGTTGAAAGACGTCCTTTCGTACAGTTTTATTGGTCAAAAGTAGTATGACGTAGTAAAAGTGTAATAGACATTTTCATACTATCGTCAAATACTCTATCAGACTGTTAACGATATACTGAATAACTGTGATTTTCTTAAATTCCTTCAGTTCAATGTAAAGAAAACATAATTACGTCATAGGCAACCTTTTGTTATTCCCACTCCTAGAACTGTTTTCTTCAAAAACTCTCCATTGTTTGTTATGTGTAATACTTACAACTCTCTGTCTTTAAATTGTGATTCTCAATTAGATTTCAGTTTAACAGTTGAAAAATTTCATACAATATTAAAAAGAATTGTATTTCCTTAGATATTTAAATTATGAAGAAGTGTATTATAATGTTTTTACTCTAGTTTTTAAATAATTTTGCATCTTTATATTGACATTTGGCACTATATTAACTGCAATATTATATTCTAGCATCTATTACCGTTATGTATTTTCTTTCTTTCGTTTGTGTTGTTTGTATTGTTTTGTTTTTCTTATTATGTATTATGTGTATGTATCTGTGTAAGCCACCTGTAATTGGAAACCTGCTTCTGTTGGTGGTGGATTTAAATAAGTAAATAAATAAATTCTGTATTTATAAAACGTCATATTTTATTCATATTTAGGCGTAAACAATTTTATAGTGAGATCTAGCTACTCAGCAGAGCCAACAACCTCTCTATACATAGTTTGGAACTCGTGTATTTTCGTCTGACATTCCGTAAAGGCCCATTCACAATGAAAATTAAACATAACCGTAACATGAACACAGAAGTTTGCGCCCAGGCTACCAAATGGGATCATTCACAATTATTCACATACGCATTGACATAAACATTACCGTAAGACGTTAACATGAAAGTTTGCAAACTACAAACTTTCATGCTTATGCTTACGTGATTTGCAAACAGAACACAATCGTGGAGCGCTGAAGTATATGATAGAATATGAGAAAATGACGTCGTTGTTATGTTTCCATGGTTACCAAGTATGTTTGCTGTTATGTTTAAGTTCCCATCGTGAATGATCTTGATTTTACCGTAACGTTTATATTCTTAAGTTAACGCTTACGTTATGTTTAATTTTCATTGTGAATGAGCCTTAAGTATTCCTCCGGAAATGGTGGTGATGACGATGATTACGATGATAACGGAGACTACTACCGGTACTACCGAAATCACAGAGCCAGGGCAACTTTTTTTTAGAAATGCATCACTGACGACAGCGATATTTTTATAAGCAAGGACACACATATTTGTTGAAATCAGGATTAAAAATACGGTGAACAGACTGTACTGTATTCCTTCAAATATCGCAACACCGGTTAAAATCAGTGATCTATACAAGCTTGACGAGACAAAATTGTCTATGCACGTACTTGTATTTATGCAAGCGGACGGGACAGCTGTCAAACTGCACACGCGTTGAAGCGCGCTGTTGCCACTGTTCTCTGACTTGCCTGACCATTAACCCCACACGCCTCTTCCAGATTAGCAACAGTCCGCAACGTGCAAATATTCAGAAGAATACCTGCACGAATAACATAGCATAATTAAATAGCTAAAATCACATGCACGCCTCTCCAAATGAACCAACTACCTAATTCAATCCGATCGCCTATACTTGCCAATCACGAACCGCATTTTCTAATTTAATTTTAATTAGGTAATTTAGTGTTGCCAAACTGTTTAATAGCCAAAAAAAAAAAAAAAAAAAAAAACTAAAAATTACCGAGAGGATAAAAAGACAGGAGGGAGCAATCCAAGAAAAAAATGCTTGAAATCGGTGCGACGGATATGACGTCAAACTACACCTTTTACGCACTATAATCCCACGCGACCTAGAAAAGGCGTTTGATAGAGTGAATTGGAATAACTGATGGGGATCCTAAAGAAAATTGGTGTAGACTGGAAAGAGAGAAGGCTGTTCAGTAATCTTTATATGAAACGAGTCAAAATCAAGATAGGAGAAGAAATATCAGAAGGAAGTGAAACAGGGAGAGGAGTACGTCAAGAATGTCCTTTATCACCTACCCTGTTCAACATTTACTTGGAGGATTTAGTTAAGAACTGTTTTCAGAACATGGGAGGAGTGATAGTAGGAGGAAGAACAATAAAGTGCCTATGAGGCTGATGATATGACGTTGTTAGCAGAAGAGGAGATGATACTAAAGGATATGCTACTGGAGCTAAATGACAGCTGTCAGCAGTAAGTGATGAAGATAAATGCAAATAAGGCGAAGAGCATGGTCATAAGAAGAAAAATACAGAATATAAACTTGTAAATTCTATGAGGCAGTAGAGCAAGTGGACAGCTTCAAATACTTGGGGTGTACTATAAGCAGTAACATGAGCTGCAGCCAAGAAGTCGAAAGGAGGATTGTAATGGCCAAGGAAGCTTTTATCAGAAAAACGAGCATTTTCTGCGGACCTCTGGAAAAATAACTAAGAAAGAGACTAGTGAAGTGCTTTGTATGGAGTGTGGTATTGTATGGGGCAGAAACATGGACATTACGACGAAGTGAACATAAGCGAATAGAAGCATTTGAAATGTGGATATGGAGAAGAATGGAACGTGTGAAGTGGACAGACAGAATAAGAAATGAAGCTGTGTTGGAAAGAGTGGGCGAAGAAAGAATGATGATGAAACTGGTCAGAAAGAGGAAAGGAATTGGTTGGTTCACTGACTGAGAAGAAACTGCCTACTGAAGGATGCACTGGGAGGAATGGTGAACGGGAGAAGAGTTCGGGGTAGAAGAAAATATCAGATCATAGACGACATTAAGATATGTGGATCATATGAGGAGACGAAGAGGAAGGTAGAAAATAGGAAAGATTGAAGAAAGCTGAGTTTGCAATGAAAGACCCGCCCTTGGGCAGAACACTAAATTATATATGCTGTATATATATATATATATATATATATATATATATATAGAGGAAATTTTTTTTCTTATTATTTTAAGTAGGGCCTCTATTTCCCTAACATAGTTTCATATCAATGTATGCAGTCTTTTAAATACAACATTTTCACTTTTGTTCTTTATGATAGACACAGACATAAAAATGCAAACAATGCAGTATTATAAAGGAAATGGTATATCTGCTCTCAAGAGTATCAAAGAATCACAAATCTTGTCTTAAATGAAAGCTAAAAGACTGTTAATCAATTTTGTTTGATTATTTTTAGAAATTTTAATTTTTATATATTTTTGTTTTTATTTTGCATTTTTATGAACAGGAAGAAAAATTGCACGTCTATTTTTAACTTATTCTTTAATTTGCAATTTGACGATTTCCTCCTACATAATTATTAATGTATAATGTGAGAATATGCCCTGAAAATGTTATTCAATTATCTCTATTACTGTCTGAGATATTACATATTAAATGTTGAAAATTTTAAAATAAACCAACTCCGAATATTCAACAGAGAGAGTAAAAGGGGGTGCGGCACAGAGTAAAGGGACTGGAGCGCAGCGGTTATTTAAAAATGGCGTAAAAGCAATTATTTTTTCTTAACGAACTTGAAATTTTGCTCAAATGAAGCCAATACCACAGTCTAGTATATGCAGTCGCGAAGCTCAATACGTAGTAAATATGCAAACATTAGATAGTTACTCACCACTAGGATCGCTACTATCGCCTCATTACAGGCAATGCAAAATAGTACCGTCACAGTCTATTGTTTCTAGCACCCTCAAAACTCAATCTTGGTGACTGTATATAGTAGACTGTGCCAATACTATGAAATATTTTTAGACTAAAAATTAAAAAAAAAAAAAAAAAAAAAAGTCAATTTTGACACATATTTGGTCATTACTATAAATCTTTCCCTTTAAACTGCACCATTTGCTCCATTCCAACGTTGCGCCTATTAAGTCTAGCAATTTGCTGTTATCCTCTCGAATTTGCGAACTTCAGCTACCCCAAGAAGTCTTGCGATAAAATCGTGTTGTCAAGTAGTTGTTTTTGCCACCCCGTCTTCCGTTTCCGCTACTTCTTTTCGTCTCTTCGTCCGTGCAAACAGTTGGATCAGATCCGTTAGACAGCCGTTATTCAATCTGTATTTGTAGAACGCCATATTAAAACCGGGAATCCGGAACAGTCGAAAGAGAATGTGCGATATTCAACTGTCCGTTACTCCATTACACATTACAGTACCATTTATGTGAGTTCATTAATTGCTTGGCAACCTGCTAGTCTTTCGTTGCCCGGACTACAAAATATTTCGTCTGTAGATACTATAACTTTGAACATACTGTAAGCACAGTCTAGTATATATACCGTCACGAAGCTCAATACGTAGTAAATATGCATCCATAGATAGTTGCTAACCACTAGAATCGCCACTATCGCCTCAACACAGACAATGCGAAATAGTACAGGCACAATCTATTGTTCCTAGTATCCTCACAACTCAAGCTTCGTGACTGTATATACTAGACTGTATTGTAAGTTTGTGTTATACAAATATTGACTAATAGGAATTTCCTTGAACTAGCAATTATGAATTGATTAATATGCAATTTACAGTAGATTTCAGGAAATTCAATGAGATTTATGTTGAGCAAATTAGTAGTGGGGCATGTTTACAAGTTTCGACCATAATAACCCTTGGATTAATAGCAGTAGTAGTAGTGTCAGTCGGAAACAGTTAGTAGAACTACTGGCTATGAACTGTAAGGTCTCGGTTCAATCCCGGATGATGGTTGGAATTTTCTCGTTCTCAAAACTTCAAGAAGGGCCACAGGATCCGCCTGTCAAATTGAGTATCGGCTCTTTCCCAAGCACAGTTCTGACCACACCACCTCATCCCAGTGCAGAAGTCATGAAAGTATAGAGCTCTACTCCATGCCCCATGAGACTTCATGGCATTTAAAGGAGATAACTTTATCTTTCGTAGCAATAACAGTACTTAATAGTAACAAAAGTAGCTGTAGTAGTAGTAGTAGTAGTAGTAGTAGTAGTAGTAGTAGTAGTAGTAGTAGTAGCCTAATCTCAATATGATTACAATCCCAGTTTCTGGCCAGATATGAAGACCCTGTTATTTGCCAGGAACTTCCCCATGAAGTGGTGTTATTAGTAGAGCTCTGTGTTTGGTTACTTTGAATACAAGTTAGATGTACGTCGATCATACTAGCTTCGCTTCTTATGGACAGCAACTAGTCAGTCAACTGTCCGAAGACAGGTCTGAACTTCACAAATGATAGCAACAAGGCACAACTTATGGAGCAGGGTGGCCAGTTTCTTTCCCTCTCCATTGCATATATCTACGATTAGCTACTTTGAAATACGGATATGAAGAAAAATGGAGCGTATGAAATGGCCAGACAGAATAAAAAATGAAGCTGTGTTGGCAAGTGTGAGTGAAGAAAGAATGATTTTAAAACTGACCAGGAAGAGAAAAAGGAATTGGTTGGGTCACTGGGTGAGAAGAAACTGCCTGCTGAAGGATGTACTGAAAGGAATGATGAACGGAGAAAAGTTTGGGTCAGTAGAAGATATCAGATGGTAGACGACATTAAGATATTTGGATCATACGCGGACACTAAGAAGAAGACAGAATTCCAAATCACATATAACAGATTTCTCAATCCTATAGGCTTTGACGGCAACAACTTTTACCAATTTCACTATGCTGCCATCTAGCTACTGCATAAGAAGTCACGTTATAACACTTATTTGAATTGCATGGAGCAACTGTACTTCCATCTAGCGATTGTTCTCAATTGACGGTGGCGATCCTGGTGGATGTTCTTTTCCACATGTTACCGTTTTTAACATGGGGATGGCCAATCTGTTATGTATTATGTGATCAGGGGCAGAACATAGAAAAGATTGAAAAATAGTGAGTTTGCGGTGCAAGACCTGACCTTGGGCAGAACACTATATAGGCTAGATGTATATATAATACTTACTTACTGGATTTTAAGGAACCCGGAGGTTCATTGCCGCCCTCACATAAGCCCGCCATTGGTCCCTATCCTGAGCAAGATTAATCCAGTCTCTATCATTATATCCCACCTCCCTCAAATATATTTTAATATTATCTTCCCATCTACGTCTCGGCCTCCCCAAAAGTCTTTTTCCCTCCGGCCTCCCAACTAACACTCTATATGCATTTCTGAATTCGTCCATACGTGCTACATGCCTTGCCCATCTCAAACGTCTGGATTTTATGTTCCTAATTATGTCAGGTGAAGAATACAATGCGTGCAGTTCTGTGTTGTGTAACTTTCTCCATTCTCCTGTAACTTCATCCCTCTTAGCCCCAAATATTTTCCTAAGAACCTTATTCTCAAACATCCTTAACCTATGTTCCTCTCTCAAAGTGAGAGTCCAAGTTTCACAACCATAAAGAACAACCGGTAATATAACTGTTTTATAAATTCTAACTATATAATAATAATAATAATAATAATAATAATAATAATAATAATAATGATTCAAGATTTGAAAATAGAGATGAGACACTGTCCACTTAGATTTTATTTTAATCATAAACTTCATTCTGAAGTAGGCTACTTAGCGTACATAGCTTATGGACAGAAAAACTAGATTTTCAGCATTTTTTGAAGAGATCGGCATCTTTACCCTACAGCTAAATAATTGTAGTTTAAGAGGAAACAAATTATATTTGCAATATGATCAGTATTATACTAAATTGTTGCAGTATTCTCATCATCATCATCATCATCATCATCATCATCATCATCATCCCTCTAAGTATTAGGCCATGTGGCCCGTTACGGCCTCAAAGAAGAATTGTCCCTCCAGTGTTTCTTTGGACGTCCCAGTGATCTCTTTCCTTGAGATAACAAAGCATAGCTCTTGGGATTCTGTGCGATGACATCCGTTGTAGATGGTCCATCCGGTTGGCAAAGTCCTCAAATATAAAATTAGGAAATATTTTGTTACATCTTCGTGGCATCCATATTTTCTTGTTTTATTATAAAGAGAGTTCATAATAACGACGTAATTATAATGCGATAATGGACGAATACAGGAATGTGAAAGCTAACGTATGCACTCTATAGAAACCTGCCCCTCAGACGGTGTGTTCTTCAGAAATCTTGCAGGATATTCCTAGAAGAAACGTTGCTAAGAAAATGACGAAGCAACGGTAGTTTCGTATTTTGTGCGCGCATTTGCACCGTTTATTCGAGTTTGCATGACATCCCGCAGGTATGTGGCTCTACCAGGAGCCCCGCTACGTAATCTTGACCCCTTGGCCTTTCGAAATTCTAAGTGACCGGCTGCTTTCTCCCGTTTCTTTTCAGGTTCGCGACTTGAGGGACCCGTTGCCAGGTAGCCCGAGCAAGCAGTGCTAATAGCTGAATGTATGTACTACTGTACATAGCTCAGTTTTCTATTTATTCTGCTCACTTTTACTTGCCTGTTTGCTCGTCTCCTTTCTCCAGTTGGTTCTCCATATAATGAACCATCGGAGTTACACATACTTGTATCTTTCTATAATTTATAATACCACATCATTAGTGATTAATTATGTGTGTAATTACTTAAGTTCTTACTGTCTTATAAAACTTGATTAAGAAGGAATAAATATTTTTGGGGATGGTGATATGGTAGTATGGACTATTCTGAGTAAAAATGTTCATATAAACGTATTCAATGTTCAATAGATGTGGAGATACAGCTGTTTGAATGTTACGCATAACAAGCGTTACAAGTGGCAAGAAGTAAAGACAGACAACTTAAAGATTACATGTAATGCTTATTTACTTGGTACCAGTACATTTCAGCACGTTCTTCTGTGTGTTAACTGTTTGTCATCTGTTTCAGACTTGCGCATGCATCGGATCTGTATAGGCTAACTAGAAACGATACAATATAATACAATATAAAATTGTTTGTTTATTCAGTCATATGACAAATCAATATTACTGAAACTAATGACACTTATTCATATATGTAGTCATTATGTTCTGTACAATGCAGATTACGAACGTTTTCGCCCTTCGGGCATCATCAGGCTCTGTGTATAATATCTCATTATTAGTCTCTGTAGTAAAATACAATGATAATTTAATGAAATGAACTGTTTAAAAATTAATATGTATAAATAATGTACAGACTTATGTGCGTAAAATTAAAACTGTGATTGCATTGCAATGATACATAAAATTGTGAAAACTATGAACATGTAGTGATGTTCCTCATTGCAATGCAATCACAGTTTTAATTTTACGCACATAAGTCTGTACATTATTTTACACATATTAATTTTTAAACAGTTAATTTCATTAAATTATCATTGTATTTTACTACGGAGACTAATAATGAGCTATTATACACAGAGTCTGATGATGCCCGAAGGGCGAAAACGTTCGTAATCTGCATTGTACAGAAGATAATGACTACATATATGAATAAGTGTCATTAGTTTTAGTAATATTGATTTGTCATATGACTGAATAAACAAACAATTTTATATTGTATTATAACACTGAGAGTCTGAATTATCACAATATGCTTTCTAAGCTAACTACAAACAGCTGTTTTTCTCCACACATTATGAACAGTGCTGCTCTCAGACGACATCAGAAGAGCGACACGTACTATAGGCTGCTATTACACTATCAAAGTTCTTTGACAAAGATCTTATATAAAATATATATTATAAAATATATGACAATGTAATGGTATTTTTTATAAAAGTTTCTTTGATAAAAGATCTTTTATAAAATGTAAGCGCATTTTGTTATCTCTGAAAGTTAGAATTTATAAAACAGTTATATTACCGGTTCTTCTGTATGGTTGTGAAACTTGGACTCTCACTCTGAGAGAGGAACATAGGTTCAGGGTGTTTGAGAATAAGGTGCTGAGGAAAATATTTGGGGCTAAGCGGGATGAAGTTATAGGAGAATGGAGAAAGTTACACAACACAGAACTGCACGCATTGTATTCTTCACCTGACATAATTAGGAACATAAAATCCAGACGTTTGAGATGGGCAGGGCATGTAGCACGTATGGGCGAATCCAGAAATGCATATAGAGTGTTAGTTGGGAGACCGGAGGGAAAAAGACCTTTAGGGAGGCCGAGACGTAGATGGGAGGATAATATTAAAATGGATTTGAGGGAGGTGGGGTATGATGATAGAGACTGGATTAATCTTGCACAGGATAGGGACCGCTGGCGGGCTTATGTGAGGGCGGCAATGAACCTTTGGGTTCCTTAAAAGCCATTTGTAAGTAAGTATATTATATAATAATAATATTGTATAATAATTTGTATAACTTTTCAAGTCCTCGCATTGTAGCTCTTTCAATAAGTTCTGATGGATACCTCTCTTATCAAGTTTTCCAATCTACGGCTTAACCCACAGGCGTTTCATTTTCTGTTCCTTTTTCAGTCAAATTCTTATGTAATAATTGAACTAAATGTAGCTAACAAGCATAATACTGTTATTCGCTCATGGTGTTATAAACTTAACGTGTAAATATTAGTTTTACAAATCATAAACTTAACTCGTAAATATTATATCAACAAATCCTCGTAACACTTGTTAACTGTTGTGAAATGAGTGTTACGTGAGCTTTTGTTCCTAATTTTAGGTTATCTTTGATAAAATATTTTATAAAAGATTTTATGTAGTGTAACATACCCCAAATCCTATCTTTTATCAAAAATCTTTCATAAAATATTTTATCATATTCTTTGTCAAAGAATTTTGATAGTGTAATAGCAGCCATAGTCAGGCAACATTCAAAACAGCGCTTCCGTTGTCGACTCGCGCTTGACGTCATTGTTCTAGCATGAAGTTCAATGCTTAATCCCCACTCCAGTCTGACCGATAGGAGCATTTGGTTTCTGCGCACTATGAAATGTATGTTGCCGCGCTATAGTCCTTTGTACGAAGTCAATAGTACATAGTAATTGATCACGTACCTCCATGACCATTGAAAATTGGACATTAATGTTTATATAATTTTTTTTAATCAGAATAGTCCACAGTACCACCCCTTGAAATATTTGCTATTCGTCCTGAATCACTCTGTATCTATAGGCCTATACTTACTTACAAATGGCTTTTAAGAAACCCGAAGGTTCATTGCCGCCCGCCATTGGTCCCTATCTTGAGCAAGATAAATCCAGTCTCTATCATCATATCCCACCTCTCTTAAATCCATTTTAATATTATCGTCCCATCTACGTCTCGGCCTCCCCAAAGGTCTTTCTCCCTCCGGCCTCCCAACTAACATTCTATATGCATTTCTGGATTCGCCCATGTGTGCTACATGCCCTGCCCATCTCAAACGTCTGGATTTAATGTTCCTAATTATGTCAGGTGAAGAATACAATGCGTACAGTTCTGCGCTGTGTAAATTTCTCCATTCTCCTGTAACTTCATCCCTTTTAGCCTCAAATATTTTCCTAAGCACCTTATTCACAAACACCCTTAATCTCTGTTCCTCAATGTGAGAGTCCAAGTTTCATAACCATACAGAACAACCGGTAAGGCCTATGCATATATAAATTCCATGGAACGCATTGTGGTTGAATTTGTATGTATTTATTTAATCCATTTCAGTTTACATTCTAGCGAGATGTCTGTAACTGAATTTTTTTAAGAATAAGTAAGTAAATAAATAAATGAATAAACGGAAAAACAAATAAATATGTAAACAATATTTACTTGCTTAGTCACTTATTTACTTACTTATCCACATATTTATTTTATTTATTGTACTTACGTTACTTATATCGTGCACATAATGTATTGTAACAAAATACAAAAAATAATAATCTAACAAGCTAACCAGAATAATTAATTTATGTTTTCTGGAAGATACTGGCAGAAGTTGAGTTTTATTGCTAGACAGCAATTAGGTATTGTTGTTAAGTGTACATGTCGTTTTCAGGTTTTTAATGACGATTATGCAAAAAAGACTCTAATACAATAGCTAATTCAAATTCCACAACGCAGGTGCAACGAAACTCCAGGAGAGTCTACAATACGCGACATGCACCCCCTAGACGTGATATTAAACTATGATAAGAACGGTTTATAAACTGGCGCCAATCTCAGGAAGACCCAGTATGCCTGAAGCTCAAGTTGCAGCAGTACGGGAAACTACCCAACATAGTCCCACAAAGATGATTCGTCGTGTATCATGAGAGTTGCAAATTCCACAACCAACCATCCACAAAGTCCTTCTGAAGCGTCTTAAACTCTGTATATACAAAAGACAAATTTTGCAGGTATTAAACGCAAAGTAGAAGGGGAAAAAGGAACTTTGCAGTGGATATGTTGAACATAATAAACCAAGACAATAATTTCTTGCAAAGAGTACTGTTTTTCATGAAGCCACATTTCTTGGTCCCCATAGTCATCATATTTAACTCACAAGCAAACATTCTGATGGGGCAGATAAAAAAATTTATTTTTTTTTCTTCCACCATGTTAATAATGTCAAAAGAAGTGCTTATACAAATTGTGGCCACTCTACCGCAATTACGAGGCCGACCAGAAAGTAATTTTCCCTGGGGCAGTTTACAGAAAAAAGTACAATTGCATGGACAGATTTATTGAAACAGATACAGCAATTTTTGCGCTATTTGCTAAAATATCTCCCAACTGGAATTGAGACATTTTTCATACCATGGGATCAATTTTTGTATCCTAGTGTCGTATAAGTCAGCCGCCTGGGATCAGAACCAGAGGTTGACAGCACTTCTCTGTCGATCCCATGATATGACAAATGTCTCAATTCCGGTGGAGAATATGTTGAAAAATAGTACAACAATTGCTGTGTCTGTTCCAATACATTTTTCCAATTAAATTGTGTTTTTCTTTCTGTTAACTGCCCCTGGCGAACTTATTTTTTACGGCCCTCGTAATTGCGGTCGAGTAGCCAAAATTTGTATAAGCGGTTCTTTTGACATTATTAACATGGTGAAAGAAAAAAATTATCTGCCCCTATCAGAATTTTTGCTTGTCAGCTAGATTTTTTTTTTTTTTTTGTATGGGGTTATGTAAAGAACAAGGTCTACAGGATGCCCATTCAATTCTTTCGATAAGTTTTAGTTTCGTACAAAGTGACCATTCGAAACATTCCATTTAATTGTTTACATAAACCTCAAGATATAATCGGGATGCACGTATAATAGAATGTTATATATAGCCCACATTTAGTAATCAATTCAATATAACGAAGCATTCAAACTTCCATCAATGCTAGGTAACTTTCGGTGCTGGACCCCGGACTCATTTCACCGACATTATCACCTTCATATCATTCAGACGCTAAATAACCTAGATGTTGATACAGCGTCGTAAAATAACCTAATAAAATTAAAAAAAAAAAAACTTCCATCAAATGACACGTAGCTGAAATGTGGTGAAAAAGTGAGTAAGTGAAAACATCTCTTAGCAGTAGACGTGAATGACGAATTTTGACTATAATATTTGTTGTGTTGGTAAAGATGACTTAAAAACTAAATCTGATGAATAAGGAAAATAAGGAATAATGAGAATTATTTTGTAAGCAGGTAATGATACGCCACAGCAGCAGTTAAGGCTGTAGTTTGACTCGGAAGAGCTTATTTCTAACGCACGTCCTACTAATCGTTAAAGTATGCATCCCAAATTCCATCGTGTACTCACCGCTTTATGATTGCCTAACCTCTGAGGCAATATTTTTCAAATCCACTCTCTTCTGTCCCCACTGGTCCTTGTCCTGAGGCTATCCAGGCAGCCAATTAACCCTTCGTTACTCGCGTTAAATTCCGTAACGCCAGTACTCACCTGGATTACAATGGTAATCCACATTTGTTTTTCTTTACAGACAAGGTTTAAACATTGGAATTAGATTTAAATGTTAAGAAATATATTGTTTTCAGTTATTACAGTAATAAGAATAGATATGGTACGCATAACGGAACGTATTAAATATAAATATTAATAATGAAATGGATAGTACACAAATTGCATTCAAGTGACATGTTTGCATAATATTTCAACACTGGTCGTGTCTTTGAGTCATAATTTATTGTTGCATCATAGTTATGAGTTTGTTCACTATCATCATAATTATGTAGGTTATCTAGCATTGTTGCTCACTCGATGTTTGAAGGTCATCTGAACTCTTGATCTCTCTTAATCTCTCCCACGGGAAACGCAAGTTCACTACTGCTGACCTTACTTACGTCATATTTGATAACCGAATACCTCACTCAGGGGTGTAGCAATGAAAAAATTCAGGGATGTAACAATCATTCTCACTTCACTTGTAATATTTTACAGATGTTTTTGTGTATTGTAAGAAGGATATTGATGCACTTTCATGTTTATGTTTGCATTTCACACTTTACACACGTGAGTCTAATCTACATCTGATTAAATTATCTGAGTAGGCCTATGCATTTCTTCTACACAGTTCAAACAAATTACATCTGAATGAGTAGGACAAATTCTCTTCAAGCACTGGGAACAAGATTGTCTTGTGCTCTTGTTTCTTGTTCTACCACACATGTAGCACCTACCAATACCTTCTGGCCGTGTTCCTTCTTCTTGACCTGTTTGTGGAATGCCTAACAGTTGCTCTCCTCTTCTCTTTATTTCTCTTGGAATTGTCTGTTGGGTGATACGCTCGGAAATTAGTGGCTTCATTAGGTCCAGAGCAAGGGTTTTTAGGAAGTTTTTCCGTAGAATTTTTTGTTTGTTTGCAGAATAAACAACAAGAGCATTGACACCTGCTATGTTTAGTAAGTCAAAGAAAATAGTCAGAGGCCAGCGGCGTGAATTTCTGCTTACATCATAGGCTGAGCATAACTGGTCCAGGACATCCACAGCACATTTAGTTCTATTATAAAAAGATATTATTTCAGGCTTCTGGCTTCCTCCTGTTTCCTCATCCATTGCCTTATCATAATGCATGGTTGATAATGCTAACACTGTTTTGTTTTTCTTTGGTACATACGAAATAATTGTGCAGTTTTCATTGAATCCAAACAATGTACTGTTAACTTCCCTGTCTTGAGTAGTTGTGAAATGAGGAGGGATTTCTCTTTTGTTTTTTTTTTCAAGGTTCCTACAAGTGTAATTTTGTCATTTTCTAGAAGATCTAAACACAGAGGTATGCTCGTGAACCAGTTATCGGTGGTCACATTTCTTCCTGTTCCTTTGATGGGATGAACCAGCCTCTTCACCACTGAATGTGCACTGTTACTTTGGTGAAATGGACCATCTGGTTGAATACCAGCATAAATTTCCAAGTTATGAGTGTAATATGTTTTCACATCCACCATAGCAAAAATTTTGATCCCATATTTTGCTGGTTTAGTAGGTATATACACTTTCATGGGACATCGTCCTCTGAATGCAACCAACTGCTCGTCTATAGTTACATATTCGCTTGGAATGTAGCACCTTTGTGAATTCTGAACAAATAACTCGAACACTTCACGTACAGCAGCCAGTTTATCAATTTCTTTCCTTTCCTGCCTGTCATGAATGTTATCAAAGCGTAGACATCGTAACAAAAATTGGAATCTATTGTAGGTCATAGTCAGGTAAATTGACTCTATACCTGTTCCATTTTTATCCCATAGTTCTCTTACGTTCAGTCTTCCCGATTTCAAAGCACCGGCAAGATACAAAATACCTAAGAGTGCTCGAATTTCAACGTCATTTGTTAATTTGCAATCTCTGTCACGTCCGTAATTACGCTTCACTTTTTCAATATAAATATTAGTACACCTTACTATTACATTGATTATTGTCTGATCAATAAAGCAGTCAAAACACTCTGTGTGTGTCCGCGTATTTTTTGCAGCTCTTTTAGGGCCCGGTAAATGAATCACTATATTTTGTGCTCTTCTTCTCCCTCGTAGAGATACTGGTTCTTCCTGCCAAATTGTAGTGTTGTCTCTTCCCGTATAGCAGTTTCCATCATTTATAGACATTAGTCTTTCATCACCATCACCATAATCATCATCCTCCTCCTCATTGTCTTGTTCTGAATTAGAATCGTGAACTTCATTCAAAAGATCTTCTTTGTTGCTTTCATCATCACTTTCATTTTCAATGCCATCATCCAGATCTTCATCTAGCCACTTGCAAATATTGCTTGTATTTTCTGTACCCATTGGAGCCAACTACAAAGAGGATGGAACGATATCACACACTTTTTTCATAAAGTTCCTGCATTGCATCACTCATAACCATATAAAAACTATTTCACTTACCTGAGCAAGAAACTGACGTCAGTACTCGCGTGGATTACAATGGTAATCCACTCGGAAAAACTGCGTATAACTTGATAAAACTCCGTATAACTTTGCAAAGCGTTGGGACAAATACGTCTAAACACCAGTAATGCCTCACTTAGACTGTGACGAGAAATTGCATTGACGCTCAGCTACGCAGTGCTGCAGGCGGTGACGTAATACAGGATTAAATATCAGTGGATTACTATTGTAATCCACGCGAGTACTGAAGGGTTAAACAAGTAACTTTCCACGCAATATGGCCAGGGTCTACTCCACATCCTGAGGAATGCGGAGTCACTTTGAGGTGCCGTTTACTATTTAGTTCCTAAGTACTTACAAGCGATCGGTTTAAATAAATCCCCTTTCCCACGGTTTTCTCACCACTATCCATCTTCGACGATTTGCTGAAGAAACGATAAATAACCGTGTGAAACTTTAAAGTTCTTTATTTATATTATAGACTGCCACGAGTATTGACGTGTACGTTATAGGTAAATATTTTTGTCTGTCAATTAATTTATTCAGATTTTTAGGGGCCTCCCGACTTAGTTTATACCGTACTAAAACCTTTTAATTTGTGCTTTATCTACTTTATTTCAGCCGATATATTAAAAAGTCCCTGTAGCCTATCTGTACAAGATTATGTGATGGTCTACAATCACAAAATTCTAAGCAGATGTTTTTATTATACTTTCAAAGCCCTACTAAAATATTCTAATAGTTAATATTTAATATTCATTCATTCATAGCGTTCTGCCCAAGGGCAGGCCTTTCACTGCAAACTCAGCATTTTCCAGTCTTTCCTATTTTCTGCCTTCCTCTTTGTCTCCGCATATGATCCATATATCTTAATGTTGTCTATCATCTCATATCTTCTTCTGCCTCGAACTGTTCTCCCGTTCACCAATCCTTCCAGTGCATCCTTCAGTAAGCAGTTTCTTTTCAACCAGTGACCCAACCAATTCCTTTTCTTCTTTCTGATCAGTTTCGTCATCATTATTTCTTCATTTACTTTTTACAACACAGCTTCGTTTCTTACTCTGTCCATTCCACACGCTCCATTCTTCTCCATATCCACATTTCAAATGCTTCTATTCGCTTCTCTTCGTTTCGACGTAATGTCCATGTTTCTGCACCATACAATGCTACACTACACACAAAGAACTTCACTAGGTCTTCCTTAGTCTTTCTCCAGAGGTCTGCAGAAGATGCTTCTTTTTCTATTAAAAGCTTCCTTTGCCATTGCTGTTCTTCTTTTGACTTCTTGGCAGCAGCTCATGTTACTGCTTATAGTACACCCCAAGTATGTATTTGAAACTGTCCACTTGCTCTACTGCCTCATTTAGAATTCGCAAGTTTACCGTCTTTACTTTTCTTCCTATGACTATGGTCTTCGTATTGTTGATATTTATCTTTTTTCAAAGTGCTCACAGCTGTCATTTAGCTACAGTAGCATATTCCTTTATATCATCTCCTCTTCTCTTAACACCACCATATCATCAGCAAATCTTACACTCTTTATTCTTCTCCCTCCAACTATTACTTCTTCCATGTTCCGAATAATAATAATAATAATAATAATAATAATAATAATAATAATAATAATAATAATAATAATAATAATAAAAATAATAAAATTAAGACACAAGAATAATTTTTATATATAAATAATCATAAATGATTTAAGTTTCGGAAAACGTATTATGTGTCTTTCACGTGTTAACAATTTTTATTTTTTTATTGGGTTATTTTACGACGCTGTATCAACATCTAGGTTATTTAGCGACTGAATGATATGAAGGTGATAATGCCGGTGAAATGAGTCCGGGGTCCAGCACCGAAAGTTACCCAGCATTTGCTCGTATTGGGTTGAGGGAAAACCCCGGAAAAACCTCAACCAGGTAACTTGCCCCTACCGGGATTCGAACCCGGGCGTGTTAACAAGGTAATGTAAAATTTAACACGTGAAAGGCACATAATACGTTTCCGAAATGATATGGTGTTAAAAGTTGTGTAATCAAGATGTATATAGATTTAAGTTTGTTAAAAATCAAGCAATAAGACCTAAATAGTTCGCTTTGAGGGTGCTTCTGCATCGGAAAGGTTACTTTATCTATCTTTATTAACTTTACTAAAAATAAGTTCGATGTGTATTGAAAAACTCACGTGTTAAACTACTCTGTCTCATTGATAGAGAAATTTTGTCAACTTCTTGGACGGAAACTTTCTATCAACTTTCGCAATGTGTATTTACTTTTCCAATATTGTCCATACTTGAAAACAAAATATCAGTAACGCATCGTTACATACAGTAGTTACAGCTGCTACAAGAAATATATATTATCCTTTCCACAAAATATTTCAGAATCTCAAGCAGAACTTGAAACGCTTTCAGTACTATTTGTGAAACTGTTTGTTTTAAAATACGGAATATATGCCAAACAAATGAATGACCCGCCAGTCGCTAATTGTCGCAAAGTTACAGACATTATAATGCTTTTCACACGACTTCATACGTCTCATATTCTTCGTGGCAACAATATTTTGTCTGGGCGCATGTAATATTTTAATTGCGACCACTAACAGCGACTGAGTCTTAACATTACAATTAGACAACGTTGCTTAAGCGCGAATGGTTCGTGTTGTTCTGAGCGGCTGAAAAGCAGCGACCTCCATGAATGAAGTAGCATGATAATGGGCGTATATGTCATTCGTTATCTCGTGAAACCAAATGGTTGCGTGCGCTGTAGTATATAGTAAGAACCTTATGGTGGGAATAACTGAGCTCGCTTGCTACAAGTCGAAGTGTAGCGAGAAAAAGAAGCTTTCTTCTTCCCGTGACGCGCAGGTAGGTTTCACGAGATACCGAATAGCTTATGAGTGTCTTAAGTGAAATCGCTTCCCAGAATTTCATATCTATTCGTTTTCTAACTTAGGCCCAATTGTGTCCATTAAAAGTTCAAAATCATCTGGAGATATTTCGTAAAACATACGAAAATTTTTCTGATTATAAACCAATATCAGCTTTGAAAGCCTTTTTCAAGCCTAATTCCGTTCATCTCTTTTTTTGCCACACTTTACGGCAAGGTTAATTTTTATGTGTCACGTTGCAGAAGAGTTTGTGATTTATACAATTGAAAGGGACTGTAACTGACCATCCTAAGTCTCCTGACTTAGTTGTCTTATTGCTGTCACTTAAGTTCCAAGCAGTCTTTGGAATGTTGACTAAACATGAAAAAAAAAAATCTGAAAAAATTCTCTAATAAAAAGTAAAAAAAAAAAGAAGAAATACACAAACCGTATTAATAAATTGGCAACCTTATATTGTATTACATCAAGACAACAAAATTGTATGTTATATGATGTGGAAGCTTGGAAATTGTAATCAGAACTGAACATACTCATGCAAAATTAAAACTCGATTTAAGACCTTTACTTCAGTGGGAAAGAAAGAATAAAAATCAAAGTGATTCAAAATCTTTTAAACAGCACGAAATTTGTAGTTTCATAAATTATTTTGCTGTAGGCTACTAAGTGTTTCTGATTATTCAGTTGTCACTCTCTCACAGTCAAGGTAATATTTTCTTTGAGAGCATCTACTTGCCATCGTTAAGCAAACGTACCACAGACTTCCAAGTACTCACAGCAAGAAACCAAGAGATGGTATCTGCGAGCAATTAACAGAAAACAACAATACTGTATTGCTTGGTTTGCCCACACACGACCAAATGCCCAACACACTTTAATGTAATTCAATGTAATTAGTACATCTGTTCCGTCTCCACGTCTAAAAATCACAAATGTAACTAGAAAGGTTGCCTCATGTACAGAATGTTCCAAAAATGTGTGGCTTAACTTCAGAAAGTGTTCACACACAGAATGCTTGAAAAATGTTGTATCGACATTAATTTTTCCGGAAATACTTGGTTCTGGACTGACTCAGCAAGGTAATATAGTTTAACGTAAACAATTTAATTACAATTTGTAATTTTCCTGACTGCTTTAATATGCAAACTGTGTCATCTGTCAATCTTGTGAAGTGTATTGCTCTATTTTGTATCATGGTGCTCACATGAAGAACAAGCGAGAATGCAGTTCATTTACGACCTTTCAGTTCCTAATATGTATCACTTTTGTACTTTGCATATTACTTGTGCGCTAGAAGTCTCTGCGATTTCAAGAGATGTTCTGCTTAGACGTCTTCCGTCTGAATGGACACTCTGATCCACAGACATATCTGCAGACCAAGTCTGGGTTGAGACCTCACCTCATCTCACTACATCTCGCCAAAATATTGTAAAAAATTGCAGAAAATTGTAAAAAAAATTGTAGAAAATTACAAAATTGTAAAATTGTAAAACTGTAAAAACTGTAAAATATTGTAAAAATTATAAAAATTTGTAAAAATTGTAATTGTAATATTGTAAAATTTTGACTTATTCCACATCTTAAAGCTTCTTTGCTGATGTAAGATCTATGGAATACAATAAATGAAATGAAAAAAAAAGCCAAATCTCGCTCAAAGCATTCCCCACATACAGTAGTTCACCGGTTCGTGGTCGTGAGAAAAACTATACATCTCTATTTAGTAGAAACGAAGCTCTAATATTTTATGGTGAAATGAAATGTAATGGAATTAGGAAACGGGTAAGTTTAGGTGGAGACCATTGGTGGAATTAAATTCATCTTAATTGCAATTAACGCCGGCGATCGCACTAAGTCCGTACATTGATAAGTCCTCGTTCTACACTTTTTCCAGTTGTATGTCAGAAAATATCAATTGCATTTCAGAAATTATTAAATGTATTTCAGATTAGTCAATTTGATTTCAGAAATTATCAATTCTATTTCAGATATGTCAATTGTATTTCATATGGTATCAAATGTATTTCAGATTTGTCAATTGTATTTCAGATGGTATCAAATGTATTTCAGATTTGTCAATTGTATTTCAGATGGTATCAAATGTATTTAAGATTTGTCAATTGTATTTCAGATGGTATCAAATGTATTTCAGATTTGTCAATTGTATTTCAGATGCTATCAAATGTATTTCAGATTTGTCAATTGTATTTCAGGTGGTATCAAATATATTTCAGAAAATAAGCAATGCATTTAAGATTACATAATCATTTTTATTTCACAAAATAACAAATGTACGCCTACTTGAGATTTTAACATATATTTTTAAAAAATCCTCAACTTCATTGCATTTTAGCGTCCTACAGGCATATTCACCATAGCTAAAGCTGCAGCTCGATGAATTGTACTGTGTTGTACTGCACGAGCACAATCACCACCAACAATATTATGTGTGTTGCTTCATCAATTTTACTCTCTACACTAGGTAAATTAACCTACAACACCAGAAGCTATGACGTCAGGAATTCCAAGCTGGGTTTTTACGTACGTCTTCACTTTATACCAAATGATCTCGATTGGATTTAACATTGGAGAATAAGGTGCCAACAGTAACTTCTGAAATACAAATGATAGTTTCTGAAATAGAATTGACAAATCTGAAATACAATTGATGTTTTCTGAAATACAATTGATACTATCTGAAATTGAATTGACTAATCTGAAATACAAATGATACTATCTGAAATCAAATTGACAAATCTGAAATACAATTGATGTTTTCTGAAATACAATTGATGTTTTCTGAAATGCAATTGATGTTTTCTGAAATACAATTCATACTATCTGAAATTGAATTGACTAATCTGAAGTACAAATGACAAATCTGAAATACAATTGATATTTTCTCAAATAAAGCTGGAAAAGTTGTAGTACAGAGCTACGGGAGGGGCAATTCTTGTAATTTAATCTGATATAATTTTAATTTTTTGAGTTGAGAGCATTACATATTCTACTATGTATTGAACTGAACCCTTGAAATTCACACGGTGAAATACTGTTAAGAGTTGAAAGAGAGTTGGGAATATAAAGAGTGGGAGAAAAGTCACTTTCCCCAAACACTTTCTTACATTTAATTACATTCAATTTACATTTCGTTACACATTCCTTTACAGATATTGTTCAAAATTGAGGCCCTGTTTCTCGATACACAATATTCACAACGTTTCGGTATTAATTTACAGATGGCAGAACATAAATGACGACTTTCCTTGATTTTCACGAATGACTGAGGTAGTGCACAATCCTCTTCCATATCAACTGCATATCGGCAAAACGAGGGCTCTTTTCAAGTCCAGGAATATTCACCTTTTCTAACATATGAAAATATCGGTCGCTGGTAACCGTTACTTAAAAAATAATGGTCCCATGACACCAACTATTCGTTTGTTTAAGTTATGACATTTGTGTAAGAAACCTAAGAACGAATATTGGGGAAAGCGATTTTTAACCCTCCTTGTATTTGAGACACGGTGAAGAATCAACGGTCGTTACTCTGCTTCCAAGAGTTTTCACAAAATAGGGTACATATGGCAAATATAAATACGCTAAGAGATTAGAGTGCATTCGCCGGACAGAAGCGATTTAATATTTTGAGAATTATTTTTGGCCATTACAAATTGTTCACATGTCTTTTTTTATTCGAATGTGTAGTCTATATGCAACCAGAAAACTTAATAAATATGAAACAGTATAGACTAAAGAAGGCAACAAATTGTCGCTAAAGAGACAAATGCAACTTCACGTCTAACACCCGACTAAATGTTTAAAGAATATTTAGAATCCTAATAGCCTATAGGCAAACTCTTTAACGGTACATTAGACACTATTTCGTTCCTGTACCAATTCACCAATGGCGTGTGAAGATCCGTTAAATTTCAACAGATTCGATGCATACATCACTGGAATATTGTCAATTTCATATTGTCATTTTAGTCTTGTCGCTTGGAATCGCAATTTTATTGTTTTAACAAATCAAATGAGAAACAACACAACCTAATTATATATAAACTAAAATAATCAAACGAGATAAATTTCCACAGCATCAAGAACACCCAACAAATTTATTTTTACGGAATGTTACTCGTACTTTATTTCCATTATACATTTATTTAATTGAATCTTTCTACATTTCATTGCGTTTATAATAAAAACGAATACTTCCATTATTCCCTTGTTTCCGCCAGTCATACGTGCTTAGAATAGGTAATATTAGTTGGCTCTAGTCATACATATATTAATAAATACAATTTTTACACGAATTCCAATAAATACGAATATGATACAATGTAAGTAAACAGTGTGCTTATTAATTATGTTTTATTAATTACTTATTTATTATGTTATTCGCGAAATAGTCTTATTAAATGTCACGTGACATGATTTTCTTCGGATATAGTCACGAGAGCGAAACCTCTTTCGATATCACCTATGATATAATGTAAAAAGAAAATCAGATTGTCACTCTTCAAAGGAAATCTCTCCTCGAGTTGCCACGCAGATACTGACCATGTTTCCTCCACCCACTCACAACTTGAAAGAATTACTAAGATTGTATTTCACAGAAGTACATACATTAGTTAGGTGTGAAGCCGTGATTTTCTTCCCGTTAACGCCTGATGTCTGCAGAGTTGAATGCGCTTGACCTTCTGAAACAAAAGAACATAGACTGTCATACGACTACCTTAACATCTAGTTTCAAGGTAGGCCTATGTATTCATTTTACATAAGTGTAACATATTAAGAAGGATGTTAGAGGTCAACATTCAGTATTGTTAGTGATTATCTGATTAACTAAGAATAGACTCTAGGTATTGCAAGCTTTGAGAATTAACAAGGTAACATAGTTGTAAAAGAATCAGTTGCACAAAGGACAACAGTTCGATATTTTTCACCACTCTTTTACCCTTTCTATTTTTCTCTTGAAAAATACAAGGAGTTAATATAAAAAAAATTGTAGAATTGTAACAAAAAAGTTGTCTAATTTTTGGAAAATATTTATTTTTTTTGTTATATTTCTAAGTTTTATGTCATAATTTGATAATTTTTAGGCCATAAATGTATACATATTTTTTAGAGTTTTTAAGTCATAGACATATGAGCACTAATAAAAAGAAAGTGTATGAAAATAGAGAAGGTAAGAAAGACTGAAGTAAGGAGAAGCAAAGGAAAGCAGAAGTGAAAGGATAACGAAGAACAGGGGTGATGAAATAGAAATGGAAAAAGTAGGAGAAGTCCAAGAATAGCATGCACAATTTTATTTGCATAAATGTCAGCAGTCCTTCGGACTGTTGAAGCTTGCAAACCCCTTGCTCATTTTCCCTGGAATTAAGCAGGTGGTAGACGCTTTGTTGCACTTCTGCATCCAGGCGCACCGCAACGTTCAGATGTTACAGCTACAAGGATTCCTAACCTCGAGAATGCTCGACGTCATGGTTCGCTGCCTTTACCACGGAAAACAGAAGTAACAAGATGCTGCATCAAATCTTAGCCCCCAAGCATACAGCTCTGTCAATTAGACGAGGAGCAGTTCAACATTAATAATTTTCAGCGCGAGTTCATCCTTACATAGCTTTCGTTAAGAGTAAGCAAAGTAGCCAGTACTTGGCACATACGAAGAGGTGGATTCCAAACTAGCCTAAGTCCAAATGATAAGTTAGATAAGTTATGAGAAAAATGACGAAAACTGATCAAATAAATTTGATGCCCTTACATCCGTTTGAAAAAAAAAACATATGCAGACACTAAGTCAAGACTTAGGAGAGTCTGTTAAATAAACTTACATAGTTATACAGAGTGATTCATAAATACGTGTAAAAACTTTGTTTATGTAATATAGAGGTAAAAATAAAACTAAAATGTTCTCTACAACTTTTCCCGCAAACCCTTACTTTCAGAGTTATGATGCATAATGCCATATCTTGCCAGGCATAAAAAACATGGGCCAGTAAAGCTTTCGGCTGTGTCACGTTCGCATACATAGCTACTGCGGTGCATGTTTCTTATTCGTACACCCCACTACAGTTGATTCCGACCTGATAGAACTTTGTTTACTGTACGTAGGTATGTTCAGTTGTATGGCACTGTTGCAGTTCCTACAGTCACCACGTCCCGTAGGTACACATTCATTTTGTCGTTAGTTCAGTAGGCTTCAGTTGTGTATGTAAAGACAGATCGTGCAACACCAGTTGCTTGGCCAGCCAGATGACCAGACTTCTACCTTCGGGGTCGTCTGAAGGTGCTCGTTTATGCCACTGAAATTCTGAATGTAGCATAACTACAGCAGTGACATCAAAATAGCTATGAAACAGTTCGGAATGAGTTGAACGGGATCTGTAAAATTCGAAGATAAGTACATACCTACTTACAGTAAACGAAGTCTTATCAGGTCGAAATCAACTGCGCGTAATAGGGGTGTACGAATAACAAACATCTAACGCAGTCGCTATTTAGGCAAGCATTACACATCCGAAGGCTTTACTGATCCATGTTTTTGATACCTAGCACGGTAGGACATTTTGCTTCATAACTCTGAAAGTAAGGATTTGCGGGAAAAGTTGTATATAATATTTTAGTTTTAGTTTTACCTCTACATTACACCCACAATGTTTTTACAGGTATTTATGAATCACCTTGTATATAGGTTTCAAAAGGATAAATTAAAACGTGAATAAAGCAGGTTGAAATCTTAAGAAAAGGACTAGGCACTTTGGAATCCATCTCTCATATAGGAATAGAAATGCAGAAATTGAAGGGCTCCTTGCAAAAATGAGGTAGCTTCATTTTTACAAGTTTGTGGAAAGGAACAAAAAAAATAAATTATAAGAATACAAATTTAAAATGAGCTTCTTTCCTTTTTCGGAGTATGTCCTAGGTACCCAGGAGTTTCATTTTATCGCTCGTTTATTACAATCAGCTATTTAGTGGGGTAAAATATTAACAAATAACGGAGCTACCCCCGTTCGCAATAAAATTGGATATAAGTAACCATATTTTGCACTGAACACGCATTTACTGTGCGACTATCATAAACTACGACAAGATACATAGCAGATATAGATATATTTTCCGAGAAAAAAATTATTTTAAAAGAAAAATTGTTTTGGGAAAGCCATTGATTTAATTCAAAATATGCTCAGTCAATTTAAGAGAGCAATGTATATGGTAATAAATTATTCAAAGTATTTTAGTTCCTTATCCAAGATCGATGTCTGTTTATCCGTCCAGCTGTATACTTAATGGGAAACTTAGCAAACTTGGTTTTACAGGAGTGGATAGCTAGTCCTCTGCGCAACCCCCAACCTGGAGGACCGGACCGTTGCCTCTCCTGCCAGTTTTCAGAGTTCCTGTTTGACCTTCTTGGCTACCGTAGCGGTCGCAGGGCATTAGGCCCCACCATGCCTCGCCCAAACAGGCCCTCTCTCTTAGTTGTCATAGCCAGAAGTCAAGAGGATGCTAAATATATGATAAGAAAGCTTTTGGAAGATTTGAAGTTGGAGGTCTTTGGGGGAATATGAATAAAACTGAATATCTAGTTATTGGAGGAGGTGGGAAAGATATTGTATTGCCTCAAGGGACCATTTTAAATATTTGGGATCAATAATCCATGACTGAGGTAGCTGCAATGCTGATGTAGATCGAAGAATACTTCAGACAAGAAGCTCGATAAAAATGCTGAATGGGATTCTATGGAGTAGGAATCTTAGTAGACAAAGAAGAGAATCCTTCAGTCGTTGAGAGTATTTTAACTCATGGTGCTGAGGGTTGGACGTTAGTAGAGAGGCAGAAAAGTAGAATATTGGCAGTAGAGATGGATGGGATCCGAAGAGGGGCCAGGATATCCAGGTGTGAAAGGAGAAATGAAGATGTAAGACAGCTGATGGAAATGGAGGAAACTGTTATCGAGAGAATTGAAAGACGAACTCTACAATGGTATGGGTACGTCAATAGAATGGATTGTGAAAGACTTCCTAAGACTTTCCTCCATTGGTTACCTTTTGGAAGAAGAAAGCGTGAACGGCCAAGAACATCATGGAAGTCTGGTGTAGTCCAAATGATGAAGCAACATAATCTGAAGGAAAGGGACTGGCAAGACCGTGAAGTATGGAAGATGGGAATACAAGGTAACTACTGACAAGTGGAAAATATACTCTCAAAAGTAAAAAAGTAAGTAAGAATTTTAGTTTTGTCCTTTAAATGTGCAGAAATTTGATCCGAACAAATGTAACATTTTAAAATTCCTTTGCAGAATGAAAAGTGGTATTTTAAGCATATTGATGTTGTTTTCAGCGGTGTTGCTAAATTTTTGTTAGGACCGATTTCATTTATGGCTATTATGTTAACATTGGTGCTTTAATTACGTATGTCATCAGTAATAACAATAACGGTGTATCGTAACACAACATTGAACTTTATATATATATATATATATATATATATATATATATATATATATATATATATACCTATATACAGGGACATCATTTTATTTTTATTTCAATTTTTATTGTACCTGAGTTTTTGAATGTATTTAACTCCCACCCCTTCTACTAGTAAACTTCCAACTGTTCACGACACAGAGCCGAGGGCGCGTAAGCAGCACTGAGTTAGTGAGTATAGTACGTTCCAGAAATATGTTCGCGTTTTCCAGTAACGAAAGAGCTTTCAATATTGAATCATATTTTCGCACAGGTACTGTAGTCCGTTTGCCTACGTCGCATCCCGGTTTCCCCCACCCGCTTCTGTTAGCTCCTCTGTTAAGTCTAGTAGCTGCGCTATCTTAGCTCTTTTCTGAAAACATTAATTTCTGTTGGGAATTGGACGTCTACGTAATATTATACAAGTGTTTAAAATTACTTAAATAAAAGGGCCTCGTTAAGTAATTAGCTGTCACGTGATCCCCACCCCCTTTCTACGACCCTGCGGCAAAACCACTTGAACGGACAGTACATAGTATTTCTGAGTAATTTTATCTTTTCGGATCGGGCAGAAGTGAAGATTGAATTTACAGTACGTAAGGTACTCTTTTATAGAGTAGGTACAGAATTATTTCAACGTGAGTTACTCGTACGAAGGACGAAACTGGTAATTGGAATTAGGTACAATAATCTATAGTGCGATAATATGCACAAAATAACTGAAGTCTGTATCGAAATGAACGGCCACCATTTTCAAAAATGTGTTTAAATATCCATATTATGATTATTTTTCAATTTAACGTCATTCTCTATATTGTACGCTAATGTGCTGTAACAGTACAATATACATATTACACTGCATAATGAATACGTCCGAATGGATAGCTCAATTCGTGAGTAAAGACACTAAGTGTTAATACAGTACTGTATTTTGATTAAACAAAAATCTAATGAAAATTATCAAACTCAAAATTGCGATATTTCCTAGTTTACATAAATGGATGAACTACTTTTCTTCCCTCCTATACCTAGTAAAGTGAATTGTATTTTACGCCGGTATCATCGAACTCCAGGTGTTTCCTGTTTCAATCGTTAATAGAAAGGTATAGCCAGGTTAATATTAAAAATGTTAGTAAAAATAAAATGATGTCCCTGTATTATATATATATATATATATATTCGTAGTAACAGTAGGCCTTATTCGTAACACTTGGTTTCACTCCGAGCCTTCCATATACTGTATTAAGTTCACTGTTCGCAGTCATTCCAGTATGGAGAGAGCAGTGCGAGGCGCAAGGCTTATGGTTTAAAGCCTCTAAAGGCATGGTTACGACCTTGTCTCTCAAGCTTGAGGGGGGAACCGGAGAGGAAGTATCGATTTGCTTATATCTCCGTAGGCCAGCTTTCCGTCACAATATTACGTCGCGCTATATTGGTGTTCTCTGAATGCGCTGCCTTGGTTAGTTTAGTTTAACTAAAAGTGTATGCGTGTGTGTTTTACATATTAATTTTGCGTAAAATTGCTCATACTGAGAGAACAGTGAGGTCGTTATTTGTAGAATTAAAAGAGAAACAGTTTCCAAGTTGAATGTATAAAACAATATGTGCTTACAAAGATTAAGAAACGGTTAATAAAAATTTGTCTAACCAAAAATATGGTTTACCCAACAAATTTAATTTATACAGATTTTAAAGTATTTACTATTGAAGAAATTTATAGACTAAATATAGTTTACTAACTTACTACCGCAGAAATCAAATAAAACATAAATCTAATCGACATGAATATCGTACTCGAAGACAAAAGTCTACTTTCCCATTAATTCAGCCTAAATGTCATACAAGTGCAGCTCTTAAACTTCGTGCTAGTTTCAGCCCAAGACTTTATAATAAAATTACAAACCATTTTCCAAATTTGAAATATTTTAAAATGGAAGCTTTTAAAAAAGAAATTTATAAAATTATTCATGATATATAATATTAACAGATGTGTGCATTTTTTTATCTTTTATTTCTGTCGACTATATTCATGTTTTTATTGAATATCACTGGCTTCTGTGTGATTGTCAAATTATATTAATGTGTTTTTTTTCTCTCTTTCTTCTTTTTTTTTTTTTTTTTTGCTCTTGTGTGTTATTGGTTTGAATTAAGTTACTTACAGTATTTAGTAAACTATCCTAGTAAATTTTATGTTATATTATTGGCTAAGACCACACCGTACACGAGCCTGGCTCTTACGGTAGTGGCTAGAAACATTTTTGTTTTATAATTTTAATTTGTACTCACTAGCTAGCAAGCTAATTAAATAAATTAATTAAAGATAGGAGATCGACACTACATTTACATATTAAAATAGAGGATGGAAGAAGACAAAATACAAATTTTCAAATTTCATGGTATAAGAAATACCCTTGGCTAACAGGGTACTCTGATAAGGGAACATAACTTAATGTTAAGAAAGCTTCCATTGGATGGCGGAGACCCCTACCCCCGCCTCTTTAACTCTCTCTAGCTCGTTCATATATGCATAGCAGGATGTAATATTTCACCATTTTTCAGGATGCTCTTTCGAATGGTGTATAAATTGTTTGGAAGTTTTCTTAACATTGTGAGAGAAGTTAGATTGTTATATAGTACAAGTATTCTGTTTGGTGGTGAAATGAGTGGTCATCATCTTCTTGTCAGGTCTATGTCACAAAAAATTAACGGAAAAGCATCTGCTCTACAAAAATATACAAGGTAAGCATATTTTTTTAGTCTACCCAACATTTTCACCTTAGTTTCGCCACTGGTCTTCTTTGGCCATTATTATACCCTTTATAATCAATACTGTAACTGACTTTGATTATGTGTAATTTTCTACTTTATTTTATATTCTTCTTATAATATATAACTGATCCTGACTATTTGTAATTTTCTACTATATTTTATGTAGAATAATCTCTAAGGTGTTGTTTTGTATTCTATCACATAATTGCGTTTGTAAATGTAATAATCTGATTGGCTATGTACTGTATATTTTCAGTAGATCCATCGATGTAGCTCAGTCGGCAGACTCGCTGGCCTGTTGATCCGGAGCTGCGCTAGGGCTTGGTTTGGATCCCCCGTTTGGTTTCATTGACTGATTTCTTCCGAGGTTTTCCCCAGTCGTGGGACTGATGCCGGATGGTCTATTGCGAGTCCTCGGCCTCACTTCATTTCATCCCCTTTGGTCTGATTACCTGATTGGATTTTTTCCGAGGTTTTCTCCAACCATAAGGCAAATGCCAGGTAATCTTTTGGTGACTCCTCGGGCCTCACCTCATCTCACTACATCTCGCCAAAATATTGTAAAAAATTGCAGAAAATTGCAAAATTGTAAAATTGTAAATATTGCAAAAATTGTAATTGTAATCTTGTAAAATTTTTATTTGTTCCATATCTTAAAGCTTCGTTGCTAATGTAAGATATATGGAATATAATATATGAAATGAAAAATGTTGTATTTCATGTATATTATTGAAACCTGGTTGAGTGACAGAGAAGGCCTTATGGCCTTAACTCTGCCAGGCAAAATAAAACAACTGCAACAACTACTACTACTTGACGTAAACGCAGTCCGCCATTAATAGGAAGTCGTCTGTTAATGAATAGTTTTTAGTACGTTATTTTACGACGCTTTATCAACATCTTAGATTATTTAGCATCTGAATGAGATGAAGGTGATAATGCCGGTGAAGTGAGTCCTGGGTCCAGCACCGAAAGTTACCCAGCATTTGCTCGTATAGGGTTGAGAGAAAACCCCGGAAAAAACCTCAACCAGGTAAAGGCTGGTTCACAATAAACCGGGAACGGAAACGACGAGAACAAGAACGAAATAATGTTAAAATAATGTATTTAGTTTAAATGTGAGCATTCACAACAGTTAATTGTGAATGCTCACATTCAAATACATTTATTTTAACAATATTTCCGTTCTCGTTCTCGTTTCCGCTCCCGGTTTATTGTGGCCCAGCCTTAACTTGTCCCGACTGGGAATCGAACCCGGGCCACCTGGTTTCACGGTCAGACTCGCTAACCGTTACTCCACAGGTGTGGACTAATGAATAGAGGAGGGAACAAAATTTTGACACAACTTGTGAGCCGCGTTGCCCCAAATCCGAAGCAAGCTCGCAGTCACGTCTCTCTTCACTGAAGTTTTGCTGTCTCATTCAATGACACTTGTGTTCGACACTTGCAGCTGGTTCCGCAGTCAATTGTCAACACGTCTTATGTCAGTTTTAGGGTCAATATGAGCAATGTAGGTCTCGGCAAACCCTGGCACAGGTGAGATGGGAAATGCACGGATCCTCTACTGGTGCCTATCGACATGCCAGCTGAGTTTACATGAAGGAATCGGTGTCATCCATTGGCATTGTAAACGAAGCTGACGCACACTTACGCATGTCCCAAAAGTTCAGTTCCTTCATTACATTAGGAATCATATTACAGTTAGTAGTCATTTTCTTGAATTACTATTCAAAAGACTAACAGAAAGGAATCTAATATGTACCCAAATAAAATTATGAACTTTGACTGTCTGGATTAAATACAAAAGGTTGTACAATATTAGACCATACATATCGACGATATATGACGAGAACTAACAGGACAATCAATAGGAGAAGTGGCAATACAATAAAGAAAGATGGAGACAACATTTTATGTCCATGTCCCCAAAAAAATACTAAGCATATCTATGAAATATAGACCGTCAGAGAGATTTGTAGGAAGATCAATGAAGAAACCGAACAAGCAAAAGCACCTAATCCAGGAAAGAAAGAAAGAAATAATAAAAGGATGGAGATAAAACCAAACTTTGCCCATGCACTCCATCTAAAACCCACTCACAAAAACTACGCCTGATTACAGGACCAATGGCAGACAGTTTCAGCAGCTTCTTTTTTAGTTTGGGTAGTAAGTAACATTTTAACTGCCTATTATTTTACACTAGTTGTGTATTATGCTGTCTCCGTAACAAGCGTGTGGGAGTGCGACCGCTGATTGCCCAGTTACCGATTTCCAGTCGGGAGTTAAATAAAATTGTTCACCCAGTTGTACTGTAGGTGCTTTCTACCCGAAAAATAAAACCCTGTGACGATATTCACAAGTGGGGAAAAAATGGAACAAAACCTATTTATAACGTTAAAAAATTAGCTTCAAATATTACCATGTATTGTTAACAAAGCAATAATATTAGTTTTTAATGTCGCTGTCATAAAGCTCCCTCATCCCCATTATTACAAAACCGCTCTTTTTCTAGTATTATTCGCGCATGTATGGATGTAATAATATCACCATATTTTAATATTATGCTCAACACACCTACACCAAAATAATAATAATAATAATAATAATAATAATAATAATAATAATAATACTTACTGGCTTTTAAGGAACCCGGGGGTTCATTGCCGCCCTTACATAAGCCCGCCATTGGTCCCTATCCTGAGCAAGATTAATCCAGTCTCTACCATCATAACCCACCTTCCTCAAATCCATTTTAATATTATCTTCCCACATACGTCTCGGCCTCCTCAAAGGTCTTTTTCCCTCCGGCCTCCCAACTAACACTCTATATGCATTTCTGGATTCGCCCATACGTGCTACATGTCCTGCCCATCTCAAACGTCTGGATTTTATGTTCCTAATTATGTCAGGTGAAGAATACAATGCGTGCAGCTCTGCGTAGTGTAACTTTCTCCATTCGCCTGTAACTTCATCCCTCTTAGCCCCAAATATTTTCCTAAGCACCTAATTCTCAAACACCCGTAGTCTCTGTTCCTCTCTCATAGTGAGAGTCCAAGTTTCACAACCATAAAGAACAACCGGTAATATAACTGTTTTATAAATTCTAACTTTCAGATTTTTTGACAGAAGACTAGATGACAAAAGCTTCTCAACCGAATAATAACACGCATTTCCCATATTTACTCTGCGTTTAATTTCCTCCCGAGTGTCATTTATATTTGTTACTGTTGCTCCAAGATATTTGAATTTTTCCACCTCTTCGAAAGATAATCTCCAATTTTTATACTTCCATTTCGTACAATATTCTGGTCACGAGACATAATCATATATTTGTATTTTCGGGATTTACTTCCAACCCTATCGCTTTACTTGTTTCAACTAGAATTTCTGCGTTTTCCCTAATCGTTTGTGGATTTTCCCCTAGCATATTCACGTCATCCGCATAGACAAAAAGCTGATGTAAACCATTCAACTCCAAACCCTGTCTATTATCCTGAACTTTCCTAATGGCATATTCTAGAGCGAAGTTAAAAATTAAAGGTGATAGTGCATCTCCCTGCTTTAGCCCGCAGTGAATTGGAAAAGCATCAGATAGAAACTGGCCTATACGGACTCTGCTGTAAGTTTCACTAAGACACATTTTAATTAATCGAACTAGTTTCTTGGGAATACCAAATTCAATAAGAATATTATATAAAACTTCTATCTTAACCGAGTAATACGTTTTTTTGAAATCTATGAATAACTGATGTACTGTACCCTTATACTTCCATTTTTTCTCCAATATCTGTCGAATATTATTATTATTATTATTATTATTATTATTATTATTATTATTATTATTATTATTTTATTTTTAATGCATAAATACATTTACCTTCGGACTTAAATCGACGTACGATTTTTTCGAACATTTTGTTCGTAGTATATCGTCAGTTTACAAGCAAAGCACATTAAGTTAAAAATATTACTTTTGAGAAAAAGGCGTATATAATGTATGGGTATGTGTATAAACTTGAAATTTAAAAATGACATACACATAAAGAGAAACAACTTACTAAAAATAATATTTTGAGGATTCACTTTTGTTAAGAGTTTTCTCTCACAGGTCATATTTCCACTTAATGTGCTTTGCTTGTAAACCGACAATATTGTCTTTAAAAATGATAGGGCACTCACAGGATCCCTATAGTTGCGTGTAACGTTTATGCTTTCCTTTGAATGATATTGTGATATTTAGATCTTTAACGAATTGTTTCTTATTTGTAAGAATTGTGAATAAGATACAGAGTGAAATAAATTTAATGCAATTTGCGTCCGTATTACTTACTTACTTACTTACTGGCTTTTAAGGAACCCGGAGGTTCATTGCCGCCCTCACATAAGCCCGTCATTGGTCCCTATCCTGAGCAAGATTAATCCAGTCTCTATCATCATATCCCACCTCCCTCAAATCCATTTTATTATTATCTTCCCATCTACGTCTCGGCCTCCCCAAAGGTCTTTTCCCCTCTGGCCTCCCAACTAACACTCTATATGCATTTCTGGATTCGCCCATATGTGTTTATTCTTTTATGTACAAAGAATTCTGTTCCTAATTGAGGGGTTTGGGGGAAAAACCAGGCAGCTCCAATTTTTTCCATTTTTGAGTTATTTATGCACAGAGAACAAAAAAATTCGCTCTATCGTTTGGTCAAAGAACCAAGTAGTTCCAAGAATTGCATTCACGGTTACAATGCATTTTGTACCTGCCTCTTCTGTACATGCTTATTGCTTGGTGGTACGTTTTTCTTCGTTATCTCGCAAAGTACTGAATTGGAACTGCCTGGTTTTTCCCCCAAACCCCTCAATTGGTGATTAATGTTTCCTTCCCCATAATACAACAAGTAATCGCCTATTTGTGATATGCCATTCCCATCTAACCTAACCTCTTGTACTCCCACGAAGTTTATTCTATATCTAGCTAGTTCTTTTGCTACTAATGTTACCCCTCCTGTTCTATAAAGACTAGTTACGTTCCATGTACCAAATCTTAGAACCTTATTCCTTTTCTGTGGTCGTGCCGGAGAATCAGTCCCATTCCGAGGTTTATTGTTAGGTTTCGTAACAAGCTGTTTTTTACGGTGATGGGTTGTTAGCCCCTCGCCCAACCCCCAAGCTGGAGGACCACCCCTTATCGGCTGTCCACGACTGCTTATTCAATATATTCGCAGCTACCCTCCATATCTGGAGGCCGTCTCCTCTATCCGCAACCTGAGAACGCGCCATGTCGTGGTGATAGGGACCCACAATACGTGGTTGTGTCTGTATTATTAATAATTATTTGTTCTTTATTTCTTTATTGAATATAGCCTACACCACATATCTGTACGAGTATTTACAAAGAAATTACTGTGTTTCATCTGAATTGGTTTGCTGGAGAGCCGTTACTATGGCTCTATAAAAGATAAATAAGAAATATACTTCATGCAAGAAAGTAAGGCTATCGCTCTGGTAAACACATTATCACTGCACGATCTGCAGTCTGCTTTGGTATCATAAAATCCTCAAGAATGTGAATTTAAACAATATTTTCGCCGCAAATATCTGAATGAATCACTATCAGAGATCGATGAACTGAAACATCAGAGTTGGCAGATTTATTATTGGGAAGTAAAACAAATGAGAAACAATGGCCATGAGCACACCCTATAGAAGATGCCCACATATGCGTGGCCATGGTGATGGTGTCGCTTTAACAATTATTCTATGCAAATTTCTTGTTAGGTGGAAGACAGGACCTCGCCCTTAAGACAAAGGAACATCACAAACCAAAAACAATGACAGTATACAAGGAATGTAAGACAAGAATATTTCTACATTTAAAATGAAAAAAACTCCTAAGTCGTAGTTTACTTGTATGATGGTCTTCAACCAAAGGGTTCGAGATTTGATTATAAATATTTGTGGAGAAATGAGATATTTTATAAATGTCCTGAAAATTCAGTTTCCTTTGTAAATTTCAATTTACGGATGTTTCCTCATCACATAATCCACAAATCTCTTCACAGAAATAAAATGTAATAAATATAAGCCATCTACTAATTCAAACTCTCGGTTAATTGAATCAGTTTTTTAGAAACCCCTTAGGCCTAAGTCACGAAATACAAAGTTTTGGAGAAACATAAAAAACTGTTTAAAAGAAATGCATGAGTTAAGATTTGGAATGTTTGAAATGGGAAAGGTTGGTAAAAACATAAGGAATATTTCTGTATGCAAAAGAATACGACTCAATTCATGTTTTTGGGAAATGTTTGACTTAGGGGTTTCTCAAAATCTAGTAAAGATTTAACAAAACTATCTCTTTATTTCATGAAAATTTGGTTAAAAATAATACGAATTTGATTATCAAAACCATTATTTAGAAGCTGATACCATAATTTTTGCTTTTTGTATATATGATCTAGGCTTGCAGTTATGTGGACTCTGGAGCTAGTCACCATCGCTGTGAGTCAAATATCGGGCAGAGATGGCGATTTCTCGGAACTGTGATTTTGGAACTGTAGCCACGGCGACATGATCATAGGTCTTCAAATCTATTCCTTGGAGAAAAGACAGTTTTGTTCAAGTTAACAGCTGTAACGAAAGGTATTCACTGCACCTGTCAAAAATAATGGACTAACAACACCATATGCTGTAACTGCACTACATAAGTTACTGAGTAGTTTAGGGAGTGTAACCGAGTCTCCATTATGGCATGCCAAATACACAAATTCTGCTTCTGTCCATTCAAACGGGAAATGTGTGTCGTCACAGAGCGACATATTCTGCGGTACCGGTACCTTAAGATTGGTTCCCACAAACATCTTAAAGCTGACGTAGAAATCAACTCTCCTAATTCTACCGACTGAATGAAGGACTTGGTGTATTTGAATTTTGTACGGAAAGAGTTTCACATATTTTCTGAAAATATAATAATTCATTAATTCATACAATAATAATTAATTAATTCATACATAGTTTTCTGTCCAAGGACAGGCCTTTCATTGCAAACCCAGCATTCTCCAATCTTTCCAATTTTCCGCCTTCCTCTTTGTCTCCGCATATGATTCAACTATCTTAATGTCGTCTATTATCTACTATTTTCTTCTGCCCCGAACTTTTTTTCCATTCACCAGTGGCGTAGCGTCAATGTAAGCTAAAAAGCTCAGCTTCCCCAGTTAATAATAATTTCATAATAAACCTGCAGTTTATGAACAAAATTATTTATTAATTTTAATACAAATTATATTTACGAGTTAAATATTGTGATGCGGCAGCTCAGGATGATTTATGATGCAGCAGTAAACATGAAGCCTGCACACACCAGCTTCCAATCCCCTCATTCTTCTGTGTAACCCACCCCGCAGATTTTTCCACCTCTTTCTTTCAAAACCATCCTGGTCGCAAGGCTAGCTTGAAAATAATTTAGTTTCCGAGTTATCCTTTTCGTGAGTTGTGTTTAGTTGAAGTGTTAGTATGCATTGTGGCTGATATAATAAATAATGAGTGAAATAACTGTTGCTGACACTAATTTACTTGCATTTTTAGGACAATTCCATTATCAAGACCGACCTATGAACAAAAGTGTGATTTAAAAAAGAAACGACCGACTCCCTTGCTATCAATGAAGGACACAACCAAGACAGACGCATACTTACGTAATTACTAATACTGTATTTATTGACCGTTAATATTATGATTTCTCTAAATATGACAGTGAGCTAGTGTTAAATTATCCGTATACGGGTATACGTGTCTATTTGTTAGAGATATGTGTAAATCATGAACTCATAATTTACTACGTACCATTCGAGGTGATGCCTTATTGGTGTTACTTACGGAGTTCCAATCAATCTTCGGACTGCTGACTTGACATTGACTACTATTTATTTTAAGACTATATTTTTCCAATACGTTATCTCATATGTACATGGAAGACAATTTGAGTTAGCTTCCCCTGCTCAAAATTTCATGCTACGCCACTGCCATTCACCATTCCTTCCAGTGCGTAACTATAAACTGATATTCTGGGAATGAACAGATCTGTTAAGAGCAAAAATTTGCATAAATAATAAGCCCATCCAACAACAAAGTGATTTTAATTATCTTGGTTATATTATGCCATATACCAGCAATAGAGATGTGCGAAATAAATTAAACAAATTCCAAACACTATGTGGTACAATAAAAAGAACTTTCAAAAATTGTAATAGAGCAACACTGTTAAAACTTTACAAAGTAATGGCGATCCCAACCTTGCTTTATGGGTGTGAAAGTTGGGTCTTGACTATCTCACAACAGAAGAAAATAGAGGCTGCTGAGATGAAATTTTTGAGACAGGTGGCAGGTTATAGACTCATAGATGAAAAGAGGAATGAAGAGATTAGGAAAGAATTGGAAATTCAAAGTGTAAATGAAATAATCATTGAATACAGAAAAAAGATGGCAAGATCATATACAAAGAATGGATGAAGATCGTATGCCACAAATAATATATAAGTATAAACCTGTAGGTAGAAGAAATGTCGGCAGGCCACGGATGAGATGGTCGGATCAGTTTTCTTGAAGACGGAACGAGCCACAGGGCTTATGCCGTGATGAAGATGATGATGATGATGATGATGATGATTATGATGATGAATAAAAAAGTTTATATTTTTCAATGTTACAATCTTATAAGTGGGTAACTTCTAGAGTCTTTTAAATATAATTAAACAGAAAGTACATACTTAAAGTAATGACTCAAAAGTCTGTGGAAGAATTTTAAGCAGTGACAGAGAACCGCACAACTATATTTTCTGTCAAGGAAAACTTCATGGAGTCAGTGTCGTATCATTGCTGTGCCTGAAGAAGGTTCCCTTAGCAATGAAAACGCACGTGGCTTCAGCATGATCACCTACATTAACACATTTTACGCACTTCGTTGGTCAGTTTCTGTACAAATTTCCACACAGGTAGATTGGCCGTGACAAGCCTGTTATTTGGCCATCAAGATCACCAGACTTCACCAGCCTGAACTTTTTTCTGTGGGGTCCCTTGTGTACATTAATGTATGCCACGCCTGTGAATGACGAGTAACAATTGCGGAACAGGATTGTTGCCGCCATGGACACGACTAGTGCTACTCCAGGGATTTTTGCGAAAGTACGACAATCAATGGTTCGTCGTTATGAGCTCTGTTTAGAGGTGAACTATGGTCACTTCGAGCACTTCTTATAACTGCGCACCGGGAGGGTAGGCAACTGCTGATTCGGCAGGCCTTTCCTCCTGAACCAAGGACGCAGACCCCATATTATGTGACAATGTATTCACTATACCTCCCCTTTGTCACTCTGAATTTTTTCACGAACTTTTGAATCACCCTGTATATCATCATTATCATTCCAGTACATATAAATAATAATGCCTTAAATACTGCACGAGTCAATAAATGAAAAAAAAAAACCAAAACAGAAAAATCTATAGATAAAATGGTCATTATTAATCCTGTCTTAAAGTTGATAAAGCAATAATCTGTTTAAATCATATTCAAAATTAGCTCCATTCTCATCCTCATCCCATCCCACGTTGGGTCTAGTGACCCGTTACGATCTCTCTTCATCTGCTGCATTTTCCCAAAGATCGTGTCCCTTAAGGGAAGTAACGGGGAATTTATCGTGGTATCTTGAATCTGTCCATCCTATTCACATGATGAAGACAGTTGTGTCTACAGTACCTATATTGCTTCAAACATCCGGTTACTGGAGTAATTTGGAGCTTGTGTAAAAACTTTCTAATTGTTCTTGTGATTTAGTAACTTATATTATAGCCAGCAGTTCTTTTCAAGAGTTTAATTTCAGTTGTGGTAAAATTCGATGTTCATATTGTTCCTAGTGGTCCGTGCCTGAATTCCACGAGTGAATACGTACTATATGGTAGGAACGATCATGATTTAAAATCTTTGAGAGCTGTCCTTCCTTAAGGAGATTCAAGAGTAACTTAAAAATTTGCGTATAAAGTGTAAATTAAAATTAAGGTGACATTTATTTTTTAAGGTGACGAGTTATTCCCTTGGTTTGAATTGTAAATTATTTAAAAATAGCTTGTAAAAGGGTCTTAGACTAGAAATGTTTAATTTAAATGTAGTTCTGTTTATAAGTATGAATAAGGGTGTAATTATTTGTCTTATTCAAACTGTTGTATCACTGAAGCGTGGTGAGTCAGTGAAGTTATGGTTTTACAGTGCAGTGAATAGTTCGATCAGTGATAATTTATAGTGTCAATGAAATGTGTTCTGAAGTGTCAGTGAAATGTGCTATAGTGCCACTACAGTGAGTGAGATGAAAGTAAAGTGAAAGATTATTATCAGTACCAATGTGAAACTTATGTAGGGCCTATACATATGTAGGTTGTAATGTAAAATTAGGTTCACTTATTAATTAGGTTATTTTATATATTATTATTATTATTATTATTATTATTATTATTATTATTATTATTATTAATTGTTAATGGCAGTTTATGGCGAAAAAACTTCTACGGGCAAAAAAATAGAAGAAGTGACATATTTTGTATATTTAGGAAATAATATTTCTTTGTATAATTATCAAAAAGACATGAATAAAAAAGTATTGAAATATAATCAATTAAATGGTATCTTGAGAAGGAACTTTGGAAAACATATGCGAAGAGAGATCCAAATCCTATTTCACAACATAATATCAAAACCAGCTCTGTTATATGGCAGTGAATGTTGGACACTGCGGCAAAAGGAAATAAATAGAATCAACGCATCACAATTGAGATTTCCACGATCATTGACAGGAGTTACCTTGCGGGACCGCATAAGGAGCGAAGACATAAGAAATCAGTGGGAAGTTGAGGAGATGACCGCAGACGTCCAACATTATCAATGTAAATGGAGAAACCTCCTTCTTAGGGTGCCTGAACATCGTTTACCAAAGAGATTATTGTATTACCATCCACGAGGACGAAGAGATTTAGGCAGACCTCACCGACGTTGGACGGACCAATTCCATTTGTAGTTCACAGACGGGAAAAAACCCAAAACTGTATATTGGCAGAAGAAGAAGATTATTAATTGTAATTATTGTGTATTAATTGTATTGTGTATTGTAATTTTATTGTGTGTACCACTGCCACCGGGTGTTTGCCCACTTGCAGTGTAAATAAATACATACAAATATAAGTCAGTAGATTGCTGTAATACCCATGATTTTATATGCCTTTAATCTTGCATGTGCCTGAACTTCGGTTGATGTGAAAACTTGATTTATTGCTTTGAGAGCTCTGCTAAAATTTTCAGTTCTGAAATTAAAATCTCGTTCTTCTGAGTAGGATAGATCATAACTCAAGTACTGGTAAATAAAATAATTTATTTGTCCTAAATTTTTAACGTTAAACGTTAATGCTGGAGTGTCAAATGATTAAAATATTACGAACATTTCAACATCTGACATCAGTTGATTAACAACGGCAGTGAATTACGTCACATTATTCTGATGTATGTTGCTTAGCAAGTACAAATGTCGGGATGAGACCTGAAAATAGGCCACACACCTACATCTCCCACCCCCCACTACAAAAATTTCGGAATTTTCATAATTCTTCTTCTTCTTCTTCTATGGCGCGTCGGCCCGTTTTCGGGTCATGGCCTCCCCAGTTGCACTCCACCAAACTTGTCGATCCTGTGCTGCGAATTTTCATAATTAAAGTCTTCTGAAATCGAAGCCTTGACTTTCGTGTTCTAGGGTGAATTTACTCAAGAGTACAAGGGTTCGGATCCCTTTTCTTGCGAGGGCTGCGGCGCCCTCTCTCTCAACTCGTTGTCCAAGCTTTTAACATCTTCGGTGATCCCGTCTCAACCTCTTGTGGTAGTTATTAGGTTACGTCAATTTTAGACTTTCATCTTCAAAATTCTCTATGTTCCTTCATATGAAAAGGCAAAAATCGGAGTGAGATAAGTGACCAATGAGCTTGGAGCTCACATAGAAAGATCCTTTCAGCCCCAATTTTCCTTGCAAGCACTCGCTTTCGTGTACCTTTATCCCTCTTTTTATTCATTCAGCTGAAGCATTATATTCCCGTGTACTGATAATCTCAAATGTCTGATATTCATTCATTCATTTATTTATTTATTATATTCCATAGATCTTACATGAGCAATGAAGCTTTAAGATGTGGAACAAGTCAAAATTTTACAATATTACAATTGAGGGGTTGCCGGGAAAAGGGCGTATACGTCAATATAGCGAATTTAGATACATGCAATCTAAGATTTTAAAACGCATCTGAATAAAATGTTATACACGCACGCAGCCCTGTCCTTCAGATATGTACAGTACAATAAAAAAAAATTTCACTACTATAATTATTCACTACATTTTAAACCGTTTTCCCGAAGAATGGCGTATAGGTCTATCCGCCTTTCTTTCGGCAAAGCCCTCAATTACAATTTTTACTAATTTTTTATTTATTTTACAATTTTTACAGTTTTACAATTTAGTAATTTTCTACAATTTTTACAATTTTGTGCAATTTTTTACAATAGTTTGGCGAGATGTAGTGAGATGAGGTGAGGTCCGAGGATTCGCCAAAGATTACCCGGCATTTGCCTTTTGGTTGGGGAAAACCTCGGAAAAACCCAACCAGGCATTCATTATATACATATCAGATAATTCCATAAGACTTATGTCGCAAAAATATCGTCTCGCTATCACCACTCCATCGACGCTAGGTCAGTGTTTAAGCTAGAAAAGAAATAATAGTCGCAAAAATGCTCAAAAGAAAAATAATATTTTTGAAAATTGCAAAAAGCTTGTCCAACAGTCTTAGACGTCTAAGTCATTGTACAGAAAGAGAAAATAAGTAAGCTTTGCAGAAACAAAAAATTATGTCGTAATTTGTTTCTTGTGGTTTTATTACATCCAACCCATCTAACATATTCTAGGTAATTACATAACTACATAAGTAAATCATTCGACCTACTTGGAATCAATTACTGCTGAATTTACATCACATTAAAATAAGCATGATTTATGAGCACACCAAATGGTGAAAACACTTGGAAAATCACATTTTTTTACGAGTAGACAGCAGAATGCTAACTCCTATTACTGAAAGGCGGTCTCTAATTTTTAGTTTTTACAAGATTTATGCAACAAAGTCCCAGCTTACAATTCACAGTAGACAATGGAAATACTGCACCATACTCTGTAACTAAATCAATACTTACTTACTTACTGGCTTTTAAGGAACCCGGAGGTTCATTGCCGCCCTCACATAAGCCCGCCATTGGTCCCTATCCTGAGCAAAATTAATACATTCTCTATCATCATATCCCACCTCCCTCAAATTCATTTTAATATTATCTTCCCATCTACGTCTCGGCCTCCCTAAAGGTCTTTTTCCCTCCGGCCTCCCAACTAACACTCTATATGCATTTCTGGATTCGCCCATACGTGCTACATGCCCTGCCCATCTCAAACGTCTGGATTTAATGTTCCTAATTATGTCAGGTGAAGAACACAATGCGTGCAGTTCTGTGTTGTGTAACTTTCTCCATTCTCCTCTAACTTCCTCCCTCTTAACCCCAAATATTTTCCTAAGAATCTTATTCTCAAACACCCGTAGTCTCTGTTCCTCTCTCAAAGTGAGAGTCCAAGTTTCACAACCATACAGAACAACCGGTAATATAACTGTTTTATAAATTCTAACTTTCAGATTTTTCGACAGCAGACTGGATGATAAAAGCTTCTCAACTAAATAATAACAGGCATTTCCCTTATTTATTCTGTGTTTAATTTCCTTCCGAGTATCATTTATATTTGTTACTGTTGCTCCAAGATATTTGAACTTCTCCACCTCTTCAAAAGATAAATCTTCAATTTTTATAGTTCCATTTGGTACAATATTCTGGTCACGAGACATAATCATATACTTTGTCTTTTCGGGATTTACTTCAAAACCTATCTCTTTACTTGCTTCCAGTAAAATTCCCGTGTTTTCCCTAATCGTTTGTGGATTTTCTCCTAACATATTTACGTCATCCGCATAGACAAGCAGCTGATGTAACCCGTTCAATTCCAAACCCTCTCTGTTATCCTGGACTTTCCTAATGGCATACTCTAGAGCAAAGTTAAAAAGTAAAGGTGATAGTGCATCTCCTTGCTTTAGCCCACAGTGAATTGGAAACGCATCTGACAGAAACTGAACTATACGAACTCTGCTGTACGTTTCACTGAGACACATTTTAATTAATCGGACTAGTTTCTTGGGAATACCAAATTCAATAAGCATAACTAAATCAATCAATATTAGGGAAAATTTACTTAATTGTTAACATACATCAATTGTATCAACTCAATGAAATCCATTCCTGAACATCTATTACTCAATACCGTTTTGAACATTGTCCATTTCCTTTAACATTTCACGTAAATCTACAGATTCTCCAGAACTAAGTACTGTAGTTCATATAATCTTTGATTTCATTTTCTCCATAATCATCTTCGCTTTTAAAGTTTTCTCAAATCCAATGTGATTTTCGTATTTTTACACATTTATATTGAAAGTTTATCACATTTTCAGAAGTAGAGTAGCAAAATGCGACTGTGGTTTTAACCCTGCGCTAAATGACCACACAGTTGATACGACATTGTTTAACATTCGATTAAAATCACACATTGATATATTCTTTAAATTAAATTACACGAATGAAATTCATGCTGCAAAATGTGTATCTATCTTTTTAGGTGGTTGTAGTCGCTTCGTTTCATTCTGAAACCTTTACTTGTGTCCTACATGTGTACACTTAATACCACGATCACACCACTTTCAAAACCCTAACATCCAGGCTAATGAACCTGTAGAATACCTTCTCTACGCAGTAAAACAATAAAAGCTATTGTAACGTGACGTTAGGAACGCTAATTTCAAAGTAAACACACTATAAAAACCAAACACCGAAAAGTCTGTTTACACAAACAAGTTACAAGATAGTTGTTGAGTTTATAGTTGGCCTACCTATGGCAAAGGACACTCAAGGACTTTCTTGCATTAATAACTGTAACATCTCTGCATCACACAAAGATCCGGGTACAAACCACAGATGACATTTTTTGCTTACGTCACGACCTTATGAGCATTCACACGTCAGAGGTAAGTAATGTTCTTCTTCAGTAAGTGCCGCTGCTCACAGTTGGATTTATAACAATATGTACAAGTAAATATATGTATCGTAAGCTTGATTATTTTATTATAAAGACTTGAAATACTCGAAAATAGTATTCACGTAGTCTTCAAATTGAACTTTGTTCATTAAAATTATCTGTACTGTAATACACGTAATGTGCCATAAAATGCTCAAATTATTTCAAAAACAGATTCAGAATATCAATTCGTAAATGTTAGTAAAAATGTATTGTATATCTATTATGTCGTGATTTTTGCGATCTACATAAATATCCGGCCCTGTCTGTACATGGGAAAGGGAACGTTGCGTAAACTACCGCGCGCAATTGATGTAATCCCTAATCTGACCGCCGCTCGCATATGATGCACTCAAATCAGATAGAAAGATTTTTTGCGCGCTATTTACTAGTACCTAAAGTACAAACAGTAATAGACCTATTATTTTCGAAATTATGAAGGAATTACGTTGTTACGAAACTCGTATTTCGCTATTTACGTATAATGATAAAGGTATGGGTCGTCTACGTGACATTTTCTGTTGCTGTAGAGCTCCTGAGTAGCTCAGTTGATAGAGCGTTGGCGCGCTCAGCCAAAGGTCTCGGGTTCGATGCCTGGCCCCGGAACAATTTTTCCCTTGAAATTATTAAAGTCAGCTTTACAAGGAACTATATCTGAATGCCATATTTGTCATTTTGCATAGTTTAAACTATCAAACTTTGCTTAAATTAAAAGTACCGCTGAATAAAAGATAGTTTAAACTACTATTGGGAGTATGGCCCTTAGTGTAATTAAAAATGATCCAATCGATGATGAAAATACACCGTGGTTCAAAGGTCTATCACGCTAGCAAGCGAGAGACCTATTCATCCTATTGTCAAGGTTCAATTGAAAAGAATGAAACGAAAACTGAAAGAATTGCTGTTGTAATCCGCTGTGAGAAGTGGGACGGACAGTGGGACATTCATATTGTGGAGATGAAGTAATGCCAGATGCATTGGCATTGAACAACAATAGGTGTAAACTAATAAAATAGAAAATACAAGTAATTATCAAGGACAAACCTCAATGAAAAAGTGTTACGTAACGACCCAGTTAACGATGCGATGTGTTTAATTACATGTCCGAAACAAGGAGTGAAAACTATAAGAAGAGTTACTGGTGTTTATGATAAGATGAGCCCCAAAATAAATGGGCCATCAGCCTACTCAGTTCCCCATAATATATTTCGGCATTCTCCATATTTTAAGTGTTTACAAATCGCAGTTTTGGATTTCGCGGGCCTTGACTTGCTCAAATGGTTCATTCCCTTGACTAGTGATGACTGCAATGCTCTTCAGCCATAACTCTCTAGGTCACGCCTAACTACTTGAGGTGACTCAGTCCTGATGCTGCACAATCTTCCTTCAGAAGGTTTTCTGCAACATTCCCTCCATGTCCGTAAACTAGCACTTAAGATGTTTTCCCCTTCAACATTTTTCTAGGTTCCCCCAGTCAAACGGCGACCCACGATTGGGACAAGTGATCTACAGGCTCAGAGCTCACTTCATTTTTTTTCCCGCAGCCCCAAATCGCCTTGCAAGAATGCGCGACCGCATACCTTTCAGTTTGTTTTCCATCGTTTCACCACCACCCCCACCACCACCACCACCACACCCCCACCACCACCACCACCACCACCACCACCACCACCACCACCACTACTCCTGCTCCTACTTTTTAAGACCCAGCATGATAAATATTGATATTGAAGGTAACAAACATGCTCATTTCTCTCTAAGCCAGAATGCCCACCTCATCCACTCTGCTAATCACTACCTAAGCTGCCCCCCATATAAAGCCCTCATGGACGATCGCTCCGGAATCTTGATATGAAACGTCTGTTTGAGGTACAAGAGAGGAAAATTTATAAGAAAAACCACTCTGACGTACTCGTTGCACCATGGAAACAGGATTGTAAAATGAACATCGAGCCTCGTGGGTTTCTACGCGGTCCATCTCATTTCATTCTCTATTTCAGTGGTTCCCAAACTTTTTTTATCCCAGATCCCTTTCGACTCGAAAAAGATTAACGGCTCCTCAAATTAAATTAAATTAAATCAATTTAATCGCTACATTAATATAGATATAAATTTAATATGCCTCCATATTTATATTCTGTACGTACATCGACAATATGTCTACAACTACATAATTACCATGCATAGTCATGAGTTCATAAACATGTAGTAGTATTTTTTTTTTCATAATTACATGCATAATTATAAAAAAATTATCTTCAAATTGGTAATGTGAAGAATGGTGTTGTTTCCTCGTCTCACAACTCACCCGATATGACGCTTCTGTAGCATTTTCATTGTCAATTTTCGCACTTTTCACCAACGTATTCTGACACTGTTTAACCCTTCAAGTTTACGTTGAAAAAATGTATGTTCTTGTTTTGCATTCTGGGTGGTTTGTTTCCAAATACCTACACAGTTTTGCGGGCAATAAAGAACTGCTACTTAACACTTTGTTACACGCTCACAAAGGGCGTCCAAAACAATTTTATTGACTGTATACGTAAATCCAAAAGTCAAATATGATTCATCACATTTTAGCGTTTTGGTTAATTCACCCGATTTTAAATTAGCAGTACTAGGGTGTGATACAGTAAATCCCGAAATGACTAAGTATATGATTATGTCTCGTGACCAGAATACTGTACGAAATGGAACTATAAAAATTGGAGATTTATCCTTCGAAGAGGTGGAAAAATTCAAATATCTAGGAGCAACAGTAACAAATATAAATGCCACTCGGGAGGAAATTAAACGCAGACTAAATATGGGAAATGCCTGTTATTATTCGGTTGAGAAGCTTTTGTCATCTAGTCTTCTGTCAAAAAGTCTGAAAGTTAAAATTTATAAAACAGTTATATTACCGGTTGTTCTGTATGGTTTTGAAACTTGGACTCTCACTTTCAGAGAGGAACAGAGATTAAGAGTGTTTGAGAATAAGGTTCTTAGAAAAATATTTGGGGCTAAGAGGGATGAAGTTACAGGAGAATGGAGAAAGTTACACAACGCAGAGCTGCACGCATTGTATACTTCACCTGACATAATTAGGAACATAAAATCCAGACTTTGAGATGGGCAGGACATGTAGCACATATGGGCGAATCCAGAAATGCATATAGAGTGTTAGTTGGGAGACCGGAGGGAAAAAGACCTTTGGGGAGGCCGAGACGTATGTGGGAAGATAATATTAAAATGGATTTGAGGGAAGTGGGATATGATGGTAGAGACTGGATTAATCTTGTTCAGGATAGGGACCAATGGCGGGCTTATGTGAGGGCGGCAATGAACCTCCGGGTTCCTAAAAAGCCAGTAAGTAAGTAAGTAAGTAAGTAAGTAAGTAAGTAAGGGTGTGATACATGACAAGGTGATCGACTGGTTTCTGAATTTGTAGCTCTGTTATTTTTGTTGTCGTTTATTTGCCACCGATTCATTGAGACGACACTGTATAATAAGAAAATTAAAATTATTCGTAATATTAAATTAATAAAAACTGACTTCACAATAAAAGTGCAGAAGCAGAACACGTGGACGAAATTAATTTCTTAAAAAAAATACGTATCAAAATAAATAACATTGTCGAATCTAATTTATTTTACAAATAAGACATTGTCTCAGACTAGATTTACGAAAATTTATTCTTACACTATTGGTCTCGAGAGAAAAAACTGCAAACAGTCACACACGCCAAGCAGATAAGAACAACTAACAACTCTCCATAAAATAATTTCGGTGTTTTACAAATTTTATGGGTTTAAATCCTGAGCATGTATCCTTAACTTTCGGTTGTCCTCGCGGGATTTCTTTTACAAAGTTGCAATTTGAATGCAAGCTGAGGTCTTCACTTACACAGGTCAGGGCAATTACCAGTATAGTAAGTATTTCCATCCTCATCACTAGCTACCATGTCAGAGCTTTCTTCACTCCCCCCTCCCCTGAACGTGCTGATCTAAAAGGTGATTTACATTTTTAATCTCTTTTTCTCTTAGAAATTTTCTGCGTTTCTTTACTGGGGTAGGATGACGAAGAGAGACAAATGGCTAACAGGCTTGGAGCAACTCACATAGTTCTCTCATTTCCCCAACGCTATTCACTACAAGGACACGCTAGCGTTTCCATTCCTTCCTCGTCCCCATTGATTCAGATTCCGATATTTCATAAACAATGAGTTCAAAAGAATAAGGATTCATGCAGTACGGAATTGACGGGATTCATTAGGTCTCGACAGGAGCAATAAAGGAAAAGAGGATTTCATTCCAGTACTTCCTAGCTTAATGTAAACTGTCACCGGCATGAGTATCGTCCAGTGCCAACGGAACGGAACTAAAGTCGTGCCATTTATCATTAAGCTTTACAAATCAATAACTGAATGACTTGGTAGAACATCACAATTACTTACGCTACTGAACACAATACTGCCATTGACCTGCATTGCGTTTATCCTTTGATTCAGAACAAACAATATTAGCTATGTTAACTGTTGTCATAAAATCAAAATGAAGCAAAAACATTAAGTTTTGCGTAAAATTCGTTAAAGTGTATCTTTTAGATTTTCACTCTGCAATTTTCTCTTACCATTGCAACGTCGTAAAATAATTGATCGTGACCGAGGAAGCTTTGTTTCGTAGACTAGTTGCTCTCTTCGCTTTAAGTATTCTAATCGACTATATCCTCTTTCCGGGATTTTCCTCTTCTTCAAAATTCTTCTCCTGGTAGAGGGGAAGAGAAGGTCCGGTCGCCTTATCTCTACCAAGTTATATGTATGCCACTAATAAATACTACTAAATGATAGGCAATCTTTGGGGGTGAGACAAATGATCAATTGCCTTGGAACTCACATTTTATTACTATCAGTCTTGAGTTCTCTTGCAAGATTGCTAGAATGAGCACACGTTTGGACTTTTTTTGTTTCTCAAAGTTTTCTCCTTTTGTCATAAACATAAAGCATTTTTCCACTTTGTCATAAACTCATTACGTTTCAAGTCGACTGCATTCCGTTTTCATATCTTGTTCGCTTTTCAAATTCTTTAAATTCCTTTAATAATACGATGAATTCCGAAGTGAGTGAATTGTCGTGAAAGCTCTGACATGATAGCCTATAGCTGATTAAAGAGTTCTACGACTCTTTGCAAGGACACGAGAATGTGGTTTAACCTTTAGTTTATTACTATATTACAATATATCATTCATTCCATTCCATTTCATTTTGTTTCATTTCACTTCATTTCATTCATTGAGGTTTCTATAAATGTAAAGACAAACGTGAACAAAACAGCTCAATCATTGAGAGATTCTTACCAGGACTAACCCGTGGTTCGAATCCTTTAATATCTATTAATTCTACGAGAATCTAAAACTATGCGGAGTGGCAAATGCGGCTATCAAATGAGAACATGGGAGAAGCGTTGCGATCTCTCACAATTGGTTCCGGGGTCGAGACCTGGCTATCATTAACATCGATACGGGTATATTTTGTTGCTTGCAATGTTGTGATTACTCTGTATACCATACATTGAGGTCTGGGATAAACTCTGAACACTTGTTTGAGGATGACATTGAAATGAATTTATAGCACAAGTTAAATTGTTGGTATTTAGGTTGTTCACCATTACTGCCATTTGATTTCAAATTTAATTTAATTTAATTGCTTTTATTACAATCATTCAACAATAGAATTGAATCAGGGATTGCAGAAGCAGAACATGTCACTATTTGTGGCGAAATGAGTTTATTCGAGTTTCATGGACTGTTGATATAGGGCTATCATTCCATGCAGAAACCACATACGTCAGTATAACCGTCTCACATTTGGAGACCTGTGAAATCCTGGAAGCGCGCAGAAACAATTCATGTGAAAGACATGTGCCGACTCATTGGTTCCGATTCCAGACGGCAGACACAAAGATACAAAAATTGATCCCATCACTGAACGACAAATGTCTCAATTCTTGTGGGGAATATGTTGAAAAATAATTCAACAATTGCTATATCTGTTCCAATAAAACTTTACATGAAATTTTGTTCTCTTTCTGTAAACGGCCCAGGGAAACCTATGTTTTACGTCCCTTCGTAATTGCGCTCGAGTGGCCAAAATTTGTGTAAGCACTTCTTTTGACATTATTAAAATGATGGAAGAAAAAAGATTAATTTTTTTATCTGCCCCCATGAGAATGTTTGCTTGTAAGTACAAAGGAGAATACCACATTTACCTTCTTCATTGACATATCCAGACAAACCCGTGCCAATTCAAAGAGAGAAGCTTGACGATATACGCAAAGTAATGCGTCACATACCACATGAGTATCAAGAATTTTACAATAATATTCTTCAGTCACCTATTGTGGAAAAATAAGTTCATTTATACGCTGAACTTACGTATTAAGTACACAGCAGGCCTATGCATATATTATATCCCTAATTTGACAAAGAAACTTTAGTTGAATTGAAATTATTATACTACAATTTTAATTGCTTGCAGAAACAGCACATGCCAAGCTAATGTAATTATATTGATTTATTTCATTAACAATTCATTACCAATAAATTTGGTATAAAACGACACATCTATTAGGCTTCTATCTGAAGAAGCCAGTACTATAACCAATGATGTGGTCTACTACCAGTAATACTGTTTTTTGTGTCTACTGAAAAATTTAGTTTTCATGACGTGTGCTGTTTCTGCAATCCTCGATTCAATTGCAATAGATTAGGTCAAAAATAGAAACATACAAAAATAAAACAAAGACTGGATCCAACTGCTCCTATCCAAACATGATACAGGGACATCATTTTATTTTTACTTCAATTTTTATTGTACCTGAGTTTTTTAATGTACTTCACTCCCACCCCTTCTACTAATGAAGTTCAACCGTCGTCCACACAGATTCAAGACCGCATATACAATCATAGTAGCCTTACGGTCATAGCAAAACAGTACGTTCCAAAAATATGTTCGCGTTTTCCAGTGACGAAAGAGGTTTCAATATTGAATCATTTTCGCACAGGTACTGTCGTCCATTTGCCTACGTCGTATCCCAGTTTACCCCACCAGCTTTTATTCGCCAGCTAGTGGCTGGGCTGGCTGTCTTAGCTCTTTTCTGAGAACATTAATTTCTGTTAGGAATTGGACGTCTACGTAATATTATACAACTGTTTAAAATAACTTAAATAAAAGAGTCTCGTTAAGTAATTAACTGTCACGTGATTTTCTCCCTTTCTACGACCCTACGACATAACCACTTGGACGGACAGTAGATAGTATGTCTGAGTAATTTTATCTTTTTCGGATCGGACAGAAGTGAAGATTGAATTTACAGTACGTAAGGTATTCTTTTATAGAGTAGATACAGCATTATATCAACTTGAGTTACTAATACGAAGGACGAAACTGGTAATTAGGATTAGGTACAGTAGTCTATAGTGCGATATTATGCACATCAGAACTGAAACCTGTATCGAAATGAACGGCCACCATTTTCAAACATGTGTTTAAATATCCATATTATGATTATTTTTCAATTTAACTTCATTCTCTATGTTGTACACTAATGTGCTGTAGACAGTATAATATACACTGCATAATAAATACGCCCACATGGACAGCTCAGTTCGTGAGTAAAAACACTCATTGTTAATATTGTACTGTACTTTGATTAAACAAGAACTTAAAGAAAATGATCAAACTCAAAAGAGCGATATTTCCTAGTTTACGTAAATGGATGAACTACTTTTCTTTCCTCCTATACCTAGTAAAGTGATTTGTTTGTATATTACGCCAGTATCATCGAACTCCAGTCGTGGAAGGGGGTAGCAAACGGCGTTGATCCAACGGTATAGCCAGGTTAATATTAAAAATGTTAGTAAAAATAAAATGATGTCCCTGTATATTCTCACTGTGTGCGTGTGCGTGCGTAAGTATTAACGAGAGAGAAAGAAAATTATATCGATTACTAAGAAGTGATACCTCGCATCTACAAAAATGGTCATTTAGTTTAACTACAGTATTATTATTATTATTATTATTATTATTATTATTATTACTGTATTATTATTATAATTATAATTATTATTTAGATTAACTGTATTATTGTTATTGTTATTATTATTATTATTATTATTATTATTATTATTATTATTATTATTATTACTATTATTTTCACAAAATCGAAAAAATAACTAATATTTTGATCTTGCAAAGCAGAAGCATATTCGCTGTTATAATAATTCTCATGCAAAATTTCACGATTTTAGTCACGTACCGATCAGTTAAAGGCGGCCATGCTCGAAGGTTAGAAACACGGCACTCCCAGAATTAACAACTGTTTGTGAATTACAATCGCAGTAACAATACGGCAGAGAGACTAATCTTTAAACCAGGAAAGGGTCACTGATTTGCTTCATACGAAAATCAAGATCACTGTTTATTTCGAAAATGGCATGAAAACCAATTAAAATAAAAAAGGACACTCTGTGAATAATCGCTGAAATAACGAAACGTCAAGACGATGTACATCGTAGAAAAGATGGCCAGCTTTGAATGTGTAGTGATCAGCATCGTAAACAAATCTAAGATGAAGAACCACTGTATAAAAAACAATTGAGAATCTCACACAGCTTCATCTGACACGAGATGTCGCAGCGAACGCGTTGCTGATTGTCAAGTTTCTATGTATGGTGGGTGTGGCATTGGAATACCTCAGGAATGAGAATGTGCTGTTCCTTACCTGCCTACTGCCAACCTACAAAGAGAAATAAAAAACCGTATGAATGACCTCAATTCCCCGCCGGCTTGGTGGTAGCAAAAAGAACACTAACGCTGCCCGCAGAGGTGCGTAGTGATTACACTGACCTGTGTTTAGTACACACTTCACTGTCTCCTTTAAATATTTTCACGGGAAAACATAACTTGTAGCTTTCTACAATATCACCACCATCATAACCATCATCACCATAACGTCTAGACTTTTGACAGGTCCTGACATCACGGGTCTCGATAGATCCAGGTTAAGTTCAATATTTACCTACTATTCTGTTTGCTATGAACCATGAAGTTTTCCTAAAGTATCTTTGGACAATGTTGCAAGTTCTTGACATCACAGTCTTAACAAGTAAATTAAATTATGTCCAGACATTTAATAGCCTTCTGAAGAGTACGTGGAATTACATCTACTCATGACGACATCAATTATCTTCCAAAGTTGAGGAATTCAATTGCTAAATCACTTTATTTTGATTGTGTACGCACTGTGTAACACTAATACTAGTACTGTATTTACTTTTTAAAGCTAGGATATGACATGATTGGAAAAACAACTGAATATCATATATCGTGGAAGGCCAGTTGCTTTGGTAACGGTTAGGCCCGTAACACACTTGAAGAGTTTTCTCTAGCGAGAAATGTGTTGCGAAAAAGAGGCGACAAGCCTTCCTGCACATAGCGAGTTCTCGCTATCACAGATCACACCTCGCTATGATCATCTATGCACTGCCTTCATGCAGAAAGCATTTTTCTGATTATAGTTGGGGGAAATATTATAGGTTATGTATTTACGTGTATTGTCGTACTTAAATATAATATAACCTGTAAGTATATTGTCGTACTTTACAAATTACGCACGAACGCTATGTTGAATCTGAGTATTCAGATGATGAGGAAATGGAGTTACATGAACATATTTTGTTAATGAAAAGAAAAAGTAGGCCTAAAATTAAAGCCAGAAATATCTGAAAATCACATTGTATCTTACGAAAATAAGGGCGAGTTTTGGACACTGGTTTCGATTTGAATGATGATACGCTTAGGCTTTTGCCATTCATGATATGATAGAGGATTCTTTGCTATGTTCTGATTAAAATTATGTAAACTGTTAGGACATATAGATACATTATTTCAAATTTTTAATTATTCTCATGAAAATAAAATATACCCCTATTTATTTTCAGATAATCTGATATTTGTCTCCAGATTTCGTCTTTAAGTTTCGTGTTTTTATAGTTTTCATCCCGTTTATCATATAAATAGGCCTGCGGGTGACATCGTACAAGTTCGATAAGTTTCTGACTGCAATTATCAGCCATCTTTCCTCATTTTCAAATAAAAATAATACAATTCATCGCCACCTGTGGTATCTTTTTTTTACATTCAATCATCATGAAGAGTATAAGTGTTAAACATCTTTGATAAATGTGTCAAGAAAACTCGCTGAGCTACCGATTCCAGCGAGAAACTCGCGCGAGGTTTTTGCCTCGAACGAGAATCTCTTCCAGTGTGTGGATGTCCATTTGAATCCATGTTATCAATCTTTGAATTTTCTCGCAACACATTTCTCGCTGGCGAAAACTCTTCAACTGTGTTACGGGCCTTAAGTTGTCAAAGTTACAGTTCCCCACATGCTGAGTGCTTAATAGCCCTGTTGGCGCCATTTGTTATGCACACAATGTCAGCTCTTAACAAGTTTCGGATTTCATTTTCTGTCGATTTTTGTATTGTTTTATACTTTCGCGTCAATTGTCAATGTATGATTTAACATCAGCTGATAGCTCGCATAAGATCATCGCGTGGTCGCCCAAATTGGAAACATAGCGCTGTAGTTCCAAGTACGGCCGCTTAACTGTCATAGGATACTATCTTTCGGTAAGTCGGTAAGAGAGCTGGTGGATTCAACCAGAGGTCTCGGGATCGATAACCGGTTCCGGAACAATTTTTCCCTTGAAATTATTCAAGTCTGCTTCACAGGGAGCTTTACCTGAATGTTAGATTTGCTGAAGAATATTCCTATATAAGGAGAGTTAAAATATATTCTAACCACCGCAACGACCCGTTTTACACAGTCAGGATAGGCGTATTGCTTAGGATATCCTAAAATATTGTCACGTGGAAAAAGCGGAAGATGAAACAGGGATTCCTTTAAACCGAGCCACAAATCTTTTATTGTAGCTAGTAAACACAAAATTATAAAATAAATATATTATGTTTGGAAAATTAAATTACTAGTTACAACAATCCTTCACTGTCATAATTTACACATGTTAGATTTAGCGATCTTTCTCCAGTGTTGGTAATGTTGAGTAGCACGGAGTTTTATGTCAAGACGTATGACGTCACACGGTATGATTCCGCCAGTCACCGATACGCATGTTCGCTGTGTCGACCAATAAGCCTAGACTACTTAGGCTACATGGGGATTTAACATGGAAAGTCAATTATTTATAAATACTATCTTCCCTGTTTATTTCACAGGAAAATGTTATAAGGAAACATATTAAGCAACTACATCGAAATGCACCCAAAACTATTTCATTTGCTTAATAGATTCAGAGAAATTAATCAAATGAAATTGATTAGGGAACATTGGTTCCAGGATTAATGTTGAATAACGTAAAAATTACTCGTAGGTTTTGTCTTAAAAAGCTTTACCTGGCATTAAAATTAAAGTTTATAGGCTACGTACGTAATCGGCAATGGTCTTTCTTGTTTGTGTACAACAGTGATCGCCGAAAGCTGTGTCGCGACACATGCCCCTGCCTCCACTCAAGCGTAACCATGACATCATACCCCCATGCCTTCGCTTTGATATAAGTAAAGACATTTATCAGCAGCGGACGTACGCATGTAATGTTAAAAGTGTGTAGGATAATGTTTCCATGAGTTTTCCAAAACAGAAAAGAGATAATATGTAAAAACTTAATTTTAAGAAGCATGGGAGGAAAAGTATTTCTTTTGTGCAGATGACAAAAATGTGAGATACTTAATTTGTTGTAAAATTTTAAATGAAGTGTAAGAGATCAATGTACGTTATCATTATTATTCGTGTTATAAAGACTTCCACGCCCTTACCTGTAAATTGAATATTTCGTTAATAAACAAACAATAAAAAGTATCGGGTTCTATGTCTTAATCGGGGTAAAATACTTCGACGTTTTTTCGATGTAATGTCGTGTAAACTGAATATTTCATTAATAAACAACAATAAAAAGTATGGGCTTTTTCAAATATCTACTGATGTAAAGTACACGTTCTTTTTATGGTAAATAAGAAAATATATTTTATTTTATTAATAATACAAAAATAATGAATACGAGGATAAAAGTTAACACGGAAAAAGTGTGTGTAGTTAATAAGTAGAAGAATATTATATTGTTTTTGTTTTTTGGTCACAATCTGTCTCTGCATTGCCATTCACTGCATTACCTGAGGAGATACCCACTTCACCCTTCTCCCTGCGACAGTGGTGTGAGGGTTGCATTTCTATTACGTCACAATTTCGTGGTGTTTGACAACCACTGGTGTACAATATTACTAGCCTGAAAATTATCTTTCTCTTCACGTTTTCATTTCCTATAAAGTCTCGTATATTCTGCGCGAAACTTCCTGCAGATATTTACCTGTGTACAATAAATTATCAATACCATCTTTTGAAATTAGAAAATCATCACTCAAATTCTAAAAGTTTCCATGCAGATTATACAATTTCATTTATACCACTCAGAAGGTCTTAATTAAGGATATAGGCCTACCATAAGTTATATGCTAATTTTAACTAAAATCTTGTACTTATAAGTTTAATATTAAGATTATCTTTCAAGATTTTATTTTATAATGGATATCAACGGTGCTTAATTATTACAATTTATTTTTACAACAATATTAATCTTTAATTCATTATATTATTGCTATTAATTTCCGGATCCTCGTGGTCAATCTTAATTAAGGCCGGAGATTTATTTTTCTTTAAATCTCTCTTTAATTGTTTTATAACCGTTCTCCTAAGTGTAAAGTATTAAAAGTTAATTATGATGAATAAGTAACAATTTGTCTTTTCCACGTTAGGCTGAGAACTTACCAATAGCGCTAGTAAAAATAAATTGACGTCAATAATGAAAAAAAAAATCCTACATACACGATGCATGCTTTATGGGTCGGATATTTTCAAATGCACCCCAGGTACCTACTGCAGTAACTTAATTTTAATATTCATTTGGACACAATGCACGATGTTGAAGAAAAAAAAAGCGTAAGTCGTGCAGTATTCACTTCTATATTTTCTGTGGGATAAAGTGAAGAGAAGCAGTGATATTAGCCTTGGATCATTTCCTGTCGGACGTGATTCGTGATTGACTTGAACCCCACGCTTGACCCCTGACCTAGAGAATTTAATTTCTAAGGATCTGACGCTAATCACAATACGATATAACAGCATCCATGGACGGAAATGATCTTGCATAAGGTTCACTAACTTAAAACTTCAATTAGGAATTTTTATTTTGGCGTACTTCACTGTAATAGGGCACGATCTTTTAACAAATAATAGACAACAAAATGTACATAATATACTGAGTGAGTGCACAAGATCAGACACGTGCTGTTGGCAAGAAAAGCAGAAATATAATACTCACAAAATTATTCACAATCGACAAAATATATCCTCGTCTCCCCCATTCTTTTTAACACTGAATAAACGTTTAACCACGTGTCCGCACTGTACACAAATGCAAGTCACGTAACATAATTAAATAACAATAATTTAGTATTACCTATAATTTGTTTTATCCCATAATGAATATTTTCCATTGTTTCATAATTACTGAAAACATGCAACAATTTCCGCTCACTCCCCATCTTCAATCGCTTGTCACGCCCAAAATACAAGAGTTGAATCTACTGGATGTAAACTACATAAACTTCCAAAAATAATACTGGCGGTAGAGCATAAATAACTGAAGAAAAAGTCAAATACTGGTTTTCTGTAACTGTCAAAGTTTTCCCAGAAAAAAAAAAAGTGTTTTGTGAGTCTAACTTTTTTAAAAACGAGAATGACACAATCATTATTTACTTTGTCCGATACGTGCAGTGAGAAACATGGTACTTCACAAATTAGATTATAAGAAATAATTAAATCAGAATTATAAAATAGTACATTATGCAACGAGCCTATAATGGTAGTAATTAAGACGCGAGTATGTTTATGAAACATGCGCAAGCGAGTTTCATAATTTTCATACGAGCGTCTTAATTACCATTATAGTCAAATTCCATACGACCTTTTATGCTCGACCATATTTCTAACTTGAAATTATTCATAAGTATTGATGTTATTCTTATCTGACTGAGGAGCGGAACTGACCTTGTGCAATACCTCGTAAATTGTGAGATGTGCGCAGACGCGAAAGTATTGATTTTTTTCGAGTAACGGATGTCGACATTGACCTTGACATTGAAAAACGAGATGACAAATTGAATTTATTTGAATATTGTTTACAATTAACGCTAATTATTATAGTAACAGAACTGATTTTATTTCAAATATAGGTGATTTATTGATTTATTGTTGTCTTTCGATTGCATATTCGAGAATAATCGATACTTGCGCTTTCATATTGCTACAATGGTATTTTCTGATTGGTGGAACACCTGAACTTTAACGAATAGGTGTACTTTAATGAGGTCCATTAAAGGGCTGCTACCAGGTGTATAATTACTACATTTCGGCATGGTCGAGCATAAAAATAATTAAATTTCACTAGAATTTTGTTCAGTGGACAGGTATACACTGTCCATATAATTTTGGCAGTTCATATCGTTGTGACAGTTTATGACCAAGACGAAGTTGCCTACTAAATGATGCAATGGAAGGAATGGTGAACGGAAGAAAAGTTCAGATCAGAAGATGATATCAAATGATAGACAACATTAAGATATATGGATCACATGCGGAAACTAAGAAGAAAGCAGAAAATAGGAAAGATTGGAGAATGCTGAGTTTGCAGTGAAAGGCCTGCCCTTGGGCAGAAAACTATGAATGAATGAGATGGGCATGGCATGTAGCACGTATGGGCGAACTAGAAATGCATATAGAGTGTTTAGTTGGGAGACCGGAGGGAAAAAGACCTTTGGGGAGGCCGAGACGTAGATGGGAGGATAATATTAAAATGGATTTGAGGGAGATGGGATATGATGATAGAGACTGGAATAATCTTGCACAGGATAGGGACCGATGGTGGGCTTATGTGAGGGCGGCAATGAACCTGCGGCTTCCTTAAAAATCATTTGTAAGTAAATAAAGTTTCTATCGTATAAACGACGGCCGACTTCGCGGTAACTTGGCGAGGCATGCAACAGACAATGCGCTGATCTTGCGGAGTAAGGGAGCGTCATAGTGTACATGGAGGACCCTGTAGTTTGCGAAACGCTGCTGTATACGAAAACAAAATTGGACGAATATAACTTTTTCGATATCAGAGTTGTTAAAAAAATAAGTATTACTACAAAAAACTCGAAATCATTTTTTTTTTTTTTTTCATTTTGACACGACTTTACATTAATAAGCGACAGTAAGGTGCGGCCATGCATATTGCAGCAGAAGCATTTCACACGAAAGCTCGTCACATGAAAAGTAACAATTTGTTTTCTCTCGTCTAACCTTGTACTCGACCAGGTGTTCTGGTTCGGATCAGATTCGTAGGATTTCTTGCACAAAGACCAGTTTGGTGGAATTATCTGCACGCAATCCCAAATTTCCTAGGTCCATCCTCTTTACGCTTTTTGCGTTTCATTTTTTTGGTACTCTTAGTACGGCTCCTTAAAATTCAGCTCGCAGATAATTGTTTTTCATGTTCTGGATAGCCTACAGTTAAGAATTGACTCATGCAAAATAAATGTGAAAACAATGATATTTCGGTTCTAGAAATTAAATATGAAAATAGACACCAAATATATTAACTTTTCTTTGAGTTCTCCTCAGTTACTTTGCAGTTAACATGCTGATCGATGGATCTGAGGTTCACGAGTTCAAATCTAGCGAAGGACGGTTTTTCTCGTTGGTTATTCAACAACGCTGTATCAACTACTTGGTTATTTAGCGTCGATGAAATTGGTGATAGCGAGATGGTATTTGGCGAAATGAGGTTTGGAATTCGCAATAGATTATGTCATTCTCTTTACAGTTGGAAAAAATCTGAAAAAAAAAAAAAAAAACAACAACAAAGGAATCAGCCCAAACGGAATCGAACCTACACCCGAATGCAACTCCGAATCAACTGATTGCTTCCCCTTAAGCTTACAGCACTACAATTTTGGAAATATCAACATTTTTTTCCTCCATTACTGTATCTTGTACAATAATGAAAATTGGTATGTATAAAACACTGTCCTTCTGCTATATGAAAAAAAAATATTTTTACGTTATAAAAAATATTTATATATATATATTTTTTTTTTTCAAAATTCAAAATGGTGGCAGTTTACTGTGCAGTGATGAAATGTTTCCCTCATAACTCATAAACTTCTTAACTTTTTCATGTTCTCGCTTTTATTTTATTGCTGAAACTCGTGTTTACAATACTTTCAGCCACATTCCTTAATAAATAATATTTTTTTTTATTATTTTGTGTTAGAAGAAAATACTGATATTTGACCATTTTTAAAAATGAATTTATTTTTTATTAGACAATCTATCAAAGGTAGAGAAGTGATCTTGCATTATATTATTGATATTACATGCATAAATATACACAAAAAATTTAAAATTTCATCACAGTTTGTTGGATAGTTTTTTAGTTATGTGGGAAACGCTTCATCACTGCACAGTGAACTGAATTTAAAAAAAAATTAAATAAATTTTTTTAATTGTAAAAATATTTTTTTTTTCGTATAGCAAAAGGACAGTGTTTTATTCTTACTAATTTTCATTATTGTACAAGATATAGTAATGGTGGAAAAAAATGTTGATATTTCCAAAATTGTACTGCTATAAGCTGTACCTAACCCCTTAAGAGACTTCATTTTTAGGCATGATTCACTCCGGTTGCGTATTTACAATATTATTTCTTGTATTATTACATTATTAGTAAGGGTAAATTGATTTTTGCTATCTACTACCAAACAAAGCTTTAACAGGTTGTTTGCTTTGGATGTTTTCCCTCAAAATGTTTCTCCTTTGAACTTGTAAATATCTAACAGTTGGCAGCACTGATAATTCATAGTTCAACAATATTTCAAGTTTCTAGCAGTTTACAAGGCTGTGGAAATTGTTTTAAATACACTGAACATATTAATTTACTAGCTGATTTTTATATCCAACGCTAAAGAAGCTTTTAAAAGATGTTGTTAATGCACAAATTGGTGGTATATCATTTCAGCAACATTCCGCAAGAGGCTACTGGTTCTTTATCTTCCATGTAAATCTAAGCTATGTATCACGTATGAACGATAAAGGCAGTCGTCTGAATTTATATTCAGAATGTGATATAATAATGTATTAAACATGTTATAGTTTACGCCAGCAAAAAAGAAACATACTTTTGTAATTATTGCAAAGTATCCTAGAAGTTTTACCGAACAGAAACAGCTTATAAGTAAGTTTTGTAATGTAACTGCCTCTTTGAGGTGTTTTTCGTATCTATTCGTATTTTATCCTTTTTTTTTTTTTTTTTTTTTTTTTAGATATTTCGTAAAGTACCGGTAGCATTTGAGACAGACTGTACTTAGTCTCATACAGCTTACTGATGTTTTTTTAAGGATGCTTACGTCAATAACATTAATTTATCTCCGCTGTGCAGATATAAATCTTATATAGCAATATTAATATTATCATTGTGGCCTACTTTGTTTTAGGACTTAAGCTGAGGGATGATGAAACCGAGAAAAATAAGTCCTTAAACCCGAAAGGAAAAATTTCAAAACATAAAAACTCATCTTCTTCTTCATTCTTTCCAGTATTTGATCTATTGGCCTGTATTGGTCTTCCGTAATCTTTGGGATGTCTTCCAAGGGACCTCTCCTCTTGGATGGCTTGGTATCCCTCATTTCTATGCATATGCTGCGTTCACTTTCCTTCCTGTATTGTGTTAATTCCCTTCTTGCCACCCTTATCCTCGACCCATTCAGTTCTTATTTGTGAGGGTATTTTAACTAACATTGTATAAATAAATATGATTTCCCTTTGGGGAATAATTAAGCAGCATGTCTGGAAACATCGATACCAGACAATTGAAGATTTGAAGCAAGCTGTTAGGGAGGCATTCAGGGAAATCACACCGCCTTTGCTGCGGAAAATTTCACACAGGACATGGCGCCGCATCATTTGGTGCCGCGACAATGATGGTGCCATACTGATGTTCTGGATCACTAAACAAGCTGGAACGTAAAGTATCAACCATTGTCACACGTCAGCTATGACATGTTCAAAATGGATGCACATCAACATGCAAATAAGGGGGGTGACAAGACTTTCGGACCTTACTGTACACTCTTTGACAAAAAAAAAAAAAAATCTTATCAAAATCGCCTACTTTGGACCCGAAATCTAATTCGTATGCTTTTTGGGTTAATGGGGTTAATTTTCATTTTTGTTTAACTGGAACGAACTCACCACAAATATTGCAGAAACTGTCGGTTTTGTTAACACACTTATGAGACATTTTGCACTTGCTAACACCACTGAAATTTCCTGGTAAACTGAATCAATTTCTTATGGAGAACCTGTTTCTCCCCCTCCAAATGAAACCGAAAAGGACAATAAAACAATTTCCGCTTCTAGAAGTGGTTTTGATAGAGCGATATATAGCAAAATGTAAACTACAGTAATAGCATTAAACCTCGCAGTGAAAGAAATACACATCTCAAGTAAAATCAGGTAAACTGAAGTGAATTTACACCGCGAACCTGTTTCATCCCCTGCAAATAGACTTTAAAAGGGTAATAAAATAATTGCCGTTTCTACAAATGCTTCTAACATAGTGGTCTAATTATATTAGTATTGTTTTCACATAATGGGTCGTCACACTTGTACAACAAATAATTACACATGAAATACGGTGATTTTTTAAATAAAATGAATAGAAAATTAATTATATTGTGCATCTCGAAAACCGAACTGATGCAACATTTTATTTGTTATTTTTGAATTCAGGAAGTCGAAATTAGTAAGAATTTGTTAGTTTTATGGCTGTTGACCAGTATTATCTACCATACCTCGGACCAAAAGAATAGACGCATTCACGTCAAAAATGACATGACTTCATTCCACCTTAAAGAAGTTAAATGTTACATCGCAGAGGCAGAGACAGAGAGACAGAGACACAGAGTGAGAGTGAGTGAGAGAGAGAGAGAGAGAAATAGTTGCGAAAGTACAGTACCTTTAAAAAGTATAATTTAACAACACAAAAAACTTTCTTTCTCTGAAAACTACGGTGTTTTCGAATATATATATATATATATATATATATATATATATATATGTCCACACCTGTGGAGTAACGGTAAGCACGTCTGGCCGCGAAACCAGGTGGCCCGGGTTCGATTCCCGGTTGGGACAAGTTACCTGGTTGAGATTTTTTCCGGGGTTTTCCCTCAACCCAATACAAGCAAATGCTGGGTAACTTTCGGTGCTGGACCCCGGACCCATTTCACCGGCATTATCACCTTCATTTCATTCAGACGCTAAATAACCTAGATGTTGATACAGCGTCGTAAAATAACCCAATAAAATAAAAATATATATATATATATATATCAACGTCATGTTCCTTTTATAAGATCATGTCCCTAGTTCTTGTCCAGAGCGACACCTTGCATGAATGGAAGATGTCAAAACGGAACGAATAAATTAGCTTACAGTTCAGTGACAGCTGAGAGAATGAATCATAGTGCATGAGCAGAATTCATATTACTTCGCTCCCTCATCAACTCGCACTCTATGCGTCTACACACTTCCCCTTACCATTTACAGACGCCATAGTGTTACTCGTCCTGTAGAGAGACAAACTTCTATTTCCTCATTACTTTAAAATGTAACGGCAATAACTTTCATTCGTGTTGTTATAAAGGTAGAAAGGAAAAATAGCTATAATCGGGGTTAGTAAATTGGGTCCCGTCTGCCAGGGTTAAGTCAAATTGGGTCCCGGTTAGAAAAAGATGAAATTTCTATGCTGTTCAGGAAGGTTAGAGACGTTAAGTTCCAGCACATGGTAGATATTAAAAAAAAAACTGTTTCTGAACAAAATCAATATGAAAGCCTGAAATCTCCAAATATTTTTACTCACTTCGCTTAAAATTAATGTGTCAGAACTATACTTAACAGCAGGGTTTAAGCCACAGTCGCATTTGTCGTATTTTGGAAGGCTACTTCTAAAAATGCAACAAACGTTGAATATAAATGTGCAAAAATACGACAACCACAATGGACTTCAGAAACAAAGATCAGATGATAATAGAGAAAATGAAATCAAAGATGTTTTTGAACTAATCTGAATTTAAATGAAATGCTAATGGCATGAGCAATGTTCAAAAACGTATTTAGCAATAGGTTTTTCAGAAACTGAAACTGATCTGAACTGCGACCGAGCACGAGCGCTGCTCATTCGGTCTCAAATTTTGTTAATACTACTGTATCTTCTTTTTATATTGCTTGTATTATTTTATTTGTATTTCTCTTTGTTTGTTTTGTAATTATATTTCTTTATTCTGTATATTTGAAATAAATAAAATTGAAAATAAAATAAATAAATTCATGTAAGTTAAGTGAACAGTTTCTTCTAATTGATTTATATAATTCCATCGCATACTGTAAATTGTGAGCGAGGATTTAGTCGCATGAATCTTGTAAAAACTGGAATTAGAAACCGCCTTTCAGTAAAAAGAGCTAGTACTCCGCAAGCAATAAATATTGAAGGGTCTACTAGTAAAGAATGTCAGTGTTTATAGTGCCCATAAAATAACGTATTTTAATGTGAAGTAAATTCAGCGGTAATTGATTCTAAACATACCTACGTCTAATGATTTACTTACATAAGTATATCTAGAGTGTGATAAGATGGATTGAAAGTAATGAAACTCCAAGAAACAAATTACACAACTTTTTGTTTCTGCATAGGCTACTTTATTAATTTTATCTTTCTGCACAATTATTTATAATATTCCACAAGCATTTCGCAATTTGCACAAACATAATTTTCATTTATGCATTTTTGCTACAATTCACTTATTCATTTTCTAGCTTAAAGCCTGCTTAACAGCACACACAATGCCCAGGAGAATAAATAAATAAAAATGATTCTGTGGTAATTTTACTTAGGTATTTTAATCAGAAAATAAAATATTATTTTTATATTAGATTAACATAATTTGTATTGAGACCTAAGGATACAAGATGTCATTATTCACATTGAAAACATACACAAAAGAGGTAAAGTAATATTTTTTGTAATTGGTTATTTTACAACGCTTTTCAACTGCTCTTGTTATATAGCGTCTAAATGAGATGAAGGTGATAATCAGATTTCGCATGTTTGTCACAAGAGCTATATTGTATGGAGTAGTTTCTCCTGGTATAGTAATGACGTCAGTCAAAGGCACAAGCAAGTTACAAGATCTCTATGAGTTCTGACTTGTGTAATGGAGGAGCGCACGTTGTTAGTAGGTATGACATGTTTGGCTCATGCTCTACACAGGGTAGTTGAAGTTCGGTGTAATTTTGATGATGTTGATACATTTACAGTTTGTTCCCTTTGAGTATGGATAATATTAATTCATTATTATAAAGCTATTATGCTAGTAGGAAAAATTTCTTGCTGTTATATTTTGATTAAAAAATGGGAGTTTCCATATATGACAATCAACAATGCATAATCTGAAAGAACAAATGAAAAACGTACATGATTAAAATGGCTACTACAAATCAACAGCGGGCACAATGTGTTCTTTGGTATGCTAAATTTGAGAGTGTTAAAAGAGTTCACATGGAATTTTGACTTGAGTATGGTGTGCGTAATGTACGATTCTATAATGTTGTGGTATCGAACATTTGTAGAAACAGGTTCTGTGTTAAAAAAAAAAAAAAAAAAAAAAAAAAAAAACATGCAGGAGGTCGCAGGCGAAACCCGGTACGAGAAGCAGCTATGTCTTGGCTTTGTCCCCAAACACCCCAGATCTAACCCCTCCTGAGTTTTTCGTGTAGGGTTTTGTTAAAGAAATTGTCTATTCACAGAAACGTTGTCTATTCATCTGTGAATGTTCCTCAACTTTCCCGCTAGGATTCGATCTCGGGTCAGTTAGGTTTGTAACAGTATTTTTATTATGTAACTGGAATGAAAATTTATACATCAAATTAAAAAAAAGAACAGCACACAAAAACAGAATCGCGTGCTATATGAAGGACACCCATACTTCATTCACCAACAAGAAAATATAACAGCAAACAAAAGAAAGTCGGGAGTTCAAAGATATGTGCGGAGCCAGAGAAAGAATTGTTTGTGACAGTCAATTGACATCAACAATACCGGAAGCACGCCGGCGATTGTCGGAAGCACGCCACGCCACAAATCAGGCAAGCCAGCAGGCCTTCACAGGAGGCCATGATCCATTAAACTGCGATAATGTCAGTGTGGTAACCTCAAAAACCAGACCAACAAAACATACGAAAGCACTCCCATTTATCGTATCATTCATTCAGCCGCTATTTAACTTGTGTATTGTCAACGAATGCTTGCTTTTAAATGGATTTTGTACTGTTTTCCTCATGAGTTTGTATGACGGAAATGAAGACTACACATATGAAGGAAAGAAATTAAAAACAACGAACACATTTTACAAACGCTAATTCGCAGACTAAATCCAATGTTGAAAAATATCCTACTAGACAAAATTACCGTTTGGTTGACCTTTATGTTAGGCCAGTGCTTCCCAAAGTGGCGGTCGCGACCCCTTGGGGGGGTGGGGATTGTGTAAAGAGCTGAGGGGGTCGCGAAATGATTAAAAAAAAAACTTTATTAACATAAATTTATGGCGCATTTAGAAACAAAAACAACGTTGAACAAAAGAAAAGTTTCAGTAGTTATAACTTAAAAAATAATAAAATGCTATAAATGCTTCTATTCTAAAGAAAGTAGGTTCTCACATCTGAACTCTATATTCACAAATTGCTATAATTTTCAATTTATCGCTTTTGTTTTGATGACATTCATAGACTAGACACTTATTTTGTATGAATACGAATTTGCAAATACTATAAAAAAATTCAGTAGTTTATTTTGCAAACTCGAGATATTCTTGCACTTTTAGAGCCAAAACTGGTATATGCTTTAAGAAAAAAAGTATAGTTTCATCATTCCATCAGTTCGTTTCATTAAGTCTTTCCTTAACATTTTTTTTTTTTTTTTTTTTTTGTTTTTTGTTTTTTGTTTTTTGTTTTTTTTGGAATTACAGGCAGTTGAACATAACCGACTAAAAACGGATTCAGTATCCATCTGTGAATGCCATAATTGTTTGCGTTTCTTCCAGAAAATACTCAAAAAGGTGTTATTTAAAATTGTGCGAACTTAATTACATGTCCATAAAAACAAACTCAGTATTTGTAGTATCATACGTAGCTACGTACGTAGGCAAATTTTCCATGACTTTTTTAATACACTGAAATGAATCAAATCCCTTTTTGTCAAGTGATGTAGACCAAATACCAAGTTATCTTATAAATCCGCCGATTTTATTTCTGGCTGTTATGTTAAACTCTTGGCCTTACAAGCTACTATTCAAAGAGTTAACGCGTTAAAAATATACAGGGTGTTAAAAAGTATACAATATTTTAGGAGGTGATAGTATGTATCAAAACAAGAAAATAATGTCTAATAAACATGGGTCCTACAACACATACTTTCTGAGATCTGAACACTTGTTCATAGGAGGTGCTCATTGTGACGTCCATTTATGGCAATGCATTTTTCTGCCCTACAATACAGCAGACTACCAGATAATCATACCGTAGTTGACACCCCTGGCATGGAATAATGATACGTCGCAAGGAATACGGGAAAAAAAAGTTTGGTTGCGGATATAAGCGGGGTTCAGCAGAGATGGTTTTGTGAAATTTTGTAATCAGCATGTGTGGGCTGATGAAAATTCCCATGTAGTTGAAGAAATAAGGCATCAGCACCGATTCTCAATCAACGTATTGGCAGGCGTTCTTGGTGATAGATTAATAGGAACGTGCTACCACAGAGTAACTGGGACTCATTATCAGGATTTTCTTATTAACGTATTGCTACCTTGCTGGAGTATATGTGCCATGTCAGCAAAGACTACAGATGTGGTTCATGCATGATGGCACACCAGCACATTTTTTCCCGCAATGAGCGTGAACACCTGACGCTGACGTTTCAGGACCGCTGGATTGATTGGGGAGGCCTGCACGTTCCCCAAACCTAAATCCCCTAGACTTCTGGTTATCAAGAACAACCAGGTCAATTTCAAAGAGTGCGTGATTCCTTACGCCGAAGGGCAGAGAAATGCACTGCCATTAATGGACGTCACATTGAGCACCTCCTATGAATAAGTGTACAGATTTCAGAAAGTATGTGTTGTAGGACCCATGCTTATTAGACATTATTTTCTTCTTTTGATGCATACTAGCACCTCCTAAAATATTGGATACTTTTTTTAACATTCTGTATATCAACAAGGAAGTTCAGTCTAAGAAATCAAAGAGAACTGCAGAATACGGAGCAGGTTTGCATAATCCGATTTCTCCTCTTGCGGGTAATGGTACATTAGAAGGTGGATGGTATCCAAAGGTTTTGAGAAAAATTGATTGTTTTCGATTTTGCAGGGATTTGTATTTTCGAATGTGATTAAATACCGGTACGACAGTGGGTGAAGGAGGTCGGAAACAGATGTCTTGCCCAAAAGTGTGTCGCGCCTTAAAAAGTTTGGAAACCACAGTGTTAGACTAGCCAAGCCGAAAAGTTGTTTAAATTCGATGGCTATTTTACTGTTTTAATAAATTGCCTCCAGAAATACACACTTTAAAGTTTAATATATTTAATAATATGTTATATAAACGCTTACTGAGAATCCCTTTCATAATATTAGGGGATATTATGAACAGGTATTTCTAATTAATTTAATTTATTCTATTTGTATTTGCATTTTTATGTTTCTTAATCTATTTTATTTGTTATTTTATTATTTTATCATACACTGTATCGTATTTTAATGTATTTTGACAGTGTCTATAGTGTATGTTCATGCTCATGACAAAGATAGATTGACTGATTGGATTGATTGATTGATTGATTGACTGAGCAATATCATATACGGGACCATTACTACACTTTTCCGAGTCATCTATATTTCACTAACATTGAATTGGTAGGAAACAAGTTATGTTCGTTTACTTTGAAATGTTAATTTCTTCTCTTCAGTTCACCTACAATGCCGATGAAGTTCATATAGCCTCCAGGTGAACGCAGATAGTAATCAGCTTGAAGTGATATCAGGTTTCAGAATGCGCTCAGTCTTTCCACGCCTCTGTCAGCCTCCTGGTCATGATTACTGGCCACCTGGTAAGAAATTTACCTCCTGCATAAGATTGCTATACATTACTGTAGTTCAATGAAACCGGGACTAATTGTAAAACAGATTGGTCTCTAATTTGATATATTATAAAAATGGAGATACATGAGAAACGAGAATACAATTTTTACATTTACTTTATCTTTGATAAATTTATAAATTCTATATTCAAACACAAGTACCTGTAGAACATATTTTATAATATGGGAAAGTCCTATACTAATACAACTTATAATAGCTTCGTTTTCTTTGTAAGTATAATTAAGTTCAGAATTCAGTGTAGAATATGCGTATTTTTCATGTTATTTTTATTAGTAGAGCCCGGATGTTTAGGCATTTATAACAGTTAAAATAGGCAGGCAAAAAAAGACAATAAAAAACGTAAAACAGGCACAATAATCTTAGAAAAAGGCATAATATATTTTAGCAATAAATTTAAATTATATCAACATAATTCACATATTTACTTCGTAGGTGACACATGTTGACTTATAAAATACTTTTTTTTTTCGCGATTAACTGTCTTTTCACAAACCTTACATAACAAAACTGTTCCATCGGGTAAAAACACATGGACACCAAATTCACTAACGTAAGCATGAAGTTTACTTTTCAATGGTTTACTGAATTCAGGTATTCTACCTAACCGATCTTATACCTTCTGTTACCAGACAATAACTGACTGTTCCTTTCCCAAATTTCTTTCTCCTACAATAATAAACACGTGTAGCACAAAAGTGTAACAGTAAGATTTGAAAATATGACAGAAAACAATTGAAAATGCTACGTGACAACTTCTATGAGAACGAGCTTAATATTTAAAATTATAAAGCTGATTGTTGGTATATTCTATTTTGTAACTGTGGATTGTCGATCATTTTTCATATTACACCAACAATATTAAAGCACGATTATTAGCAGATTAAACACCGAAATAAATTAGGGGAGAGTCGGGTAGTATCGGACATCGAGTAATATCGGACAGTGCGTTTCTTTCATCTACCACCATATGGTAGTACCTGAATGACATGGTTACGTTTCTCTATGCGACATCACAGAAACGTAACCATGTCAATCAGGTACTATCATCGTGTGGTAGATGAAAGAAACTCACTGTCCGATATTACCCGATGTCCGATACTACCCGACTCTCCCCTACTTTTATTTACTATTGTTAGTAAAGTTAGTCATTGTTTCAAATATTTAAATTTCATACACATTACATTACAATTAATTAGAAAATTGCAAAAAAATAAGAAATATTGCTTTAAAATAACAAAAAAAAAAAGGCATTTATTAGTATGAAACACCTTAAAAAGGTAAAATAGGCAAAATAAAAATTGGCCCTATCACTTTGATTTACTCCAAATCACATTTATATCTTTGCAAATAATGATTCACTACCACCCAGTAAAAATGCATTTTTCCAAACATCCGGGCTCTAGTTATTAGCAATAAATTAAGGTCAAGCAGTCGTTCTTCTCTAAAAGAATAGTCAAAAAAGCACAGCTGTATTATAAAACACATTATTTATTTTCTGAAGGAAGCAAAAACATATTTACTTTATCGAAATCTATCTTTTGTTTATTTGCTGAAAATCAATAAATTGATACAACGAGTGTTAGTGAACTCATTACATTTCAGCCAATTCGACAACGCTTTATTTCCATAGTTAAACCGTTTGTTGTCACTCGAACAATAACATTGTTCTCAGCTGTTAGCAAAACAATGACGTTAACATTTCTGAAAAAATCGGTGTATCTCCCGGAATTACAGTCAATCTACTGAGCTAATGTTCTTGTACAAGGTCCGCATTATGGAATTAAAAGTAATAATGTCCAAGTTCGAATATCTGCAAGCCCGTAAACTTAATTGCATTATGTAGGGTAAGCATAAAATGTCATATCATAATATTATATTCTCGCCATACAAAGTACTTGAAATCTAATCATGCAGGGTGAATTAATATAAATATTTAATAACTTTAGAAGAGGTATAGATTTGACTATTTCCATTGCAGTTAATGAACAGGACTGGGATTTTTATGCAAATGCATATTTGTTTGTTTTTTTTTTTTCATTTCCTACAGTTAAAATTTTCTAATAATTTACGAATTAGGATATTTGGAATGATTTAAAGCATATTTTATTTTCCATATTTCTGAATATTGTACATATTTTTACATAGGTATTTGAGAAAAACTCGCAAATCTTTAAATAATTTAACATTTTATTTTAAATGTGTTCATATTTTTTCATTTCAAAGTTATTGTCACAAAATTATTCAAAATTAATTTTTATTACCATCAGTATTTCAAAGCTGGATTCTGGGATTTTAGGAATTTGAAGTTACGACCCTCTGAACGAGACCCCAACTCCTTAAAATATTAAAAATAAAAAAGAACTTTAATATTTATGTGAAACTCTTACTTTGTACAATTACAATATTGTCAAGTATCTACCCTGCACGTTGCGAATATGATGTGATAGTTGCAATTGGCAACAATCAACCTACGATTGTAGCCTGGTCAAGTCCATTTACCATTGATAGAGGAGTGTTCAGGTTTAAGAATTTAGCTCGTTGTTCTGTGGTTTAGTTGTAACAAGTTCTGCTCTGTAGTTCACGAATCATTAACACTAGCTTATGAGCTTCAAGTGAGTCTTTAACCCTTTCTAACTCAAATTAAATTTACAAGCAATCCATGTTGAAACAAATAGCTGTATTAGGACCAATTCAGTGACCAAGTTACGGGAGTGGCAACATTTGAAACAAAACTATATTGATGAAAATGTATTGAAATACAAGTTATCCAGCAAAATTTACCTTCATATGTAACACACAAGTATATAAATGCTATAAAGTTAATTATTGCCATATGGTATCTATAGGTAAGAAAGGGTTAACATGATTTTTATATTTCTTCATTCGGAGTGTTAAACAGTTAAAATTCCACCAGATCGTAAGTCATCATCAGTAAAATTACGATCATATATAAGTATGAAAAATCTTTTATAAGTATGAAAATCTGATACATTATAATATTCTGTGTCATTTTTATAAAATTTTAGTCAATATTTTGAAAATCTTTAGAACATAGCTATTTACATATTTAGCCATTCTTATTAAATATAAATCCTAGCCCTGTTTTTTTTACTTGGTTATTTAAAGGCGCTGTATCAATTACGAGGTTATTGAACGTCGATGAAATTGGTAATAGCGAGATGAGGCCGAAAATTCCCCAAAGGTTAGACCTACCTGGCATTTGCCTTACGGTTGAGAAAAACCTCCGAAAAACCCCCAACCAGGTAATCAGCCCAAACGAGAATCGAACCCGCGCCCGAGCGCAACTACGGATCGGTAGGCAAGCGCCTTCGCCGACTGAGCTACGCCGGTGGCTTCCTAGCCCTGTTAATGAATAAGGAATTCACAACGTTTCGAAAATCGACTCATCTGTTAATTTTCAGTTTAAAAAACTGTGATTAGAAGGTGATATCTTACTCGTTAGGGTTGTTACAAAACGCTAAATCTGTTTGATCCTAAGAGGAAAACGGAGCTTAAAAAAGTTGTGAATTCCTTATTCACTAACAGCAGTGAAAAAAGTCCAATGTACAGGCTACCTCTTCTAAAAATAATCCACTACTTCTTTTTCCCTCTTTTATATCAACATTTAACAATTTGCTAAGAAATCTTACAAATTACACTGAACAACAAATTTTTACTTTTTGTCTTGCTCTGAAATAAAAATAGGTGAATATTACTAATATATGTGCCCTAAATCTGAATTTAAAATCCAAATTGTCTCATCACGCACCATTTTTCGGGGAAAATGATTTGAGTGTTTTTGTGAAAAAGACTTTTTTGTTTTTCACTGCTACTGATAAAATTATAACACACTATGAATTCAAAACGTCTCATAATACTTGAAAAATGTGTATTGGATACAAAAATGATGTTGCATAGTTTAAAGTGCAACAATAAAATATTTCATGTATAATGAGAAAAATCTCGGATTTTGAATTTACCACATAAGAAAATTTTCTGGCTGACTTCTGTTTATAACTAGACTCGGGACTGTCTTTTACAAGGAACCAACAATAGTCTGCAAGCATGCTGGATGACTGATCTTCCTTTATATCGTCTTTCCATTTCAGATATTTCTTTATGAAAGCTTTCTCCATGCTCGTCGCTTACCGCTCCAAGGTTAGGAGGAAAGAAATCCAAATGAGAATGTAAAAATATTTTGATAGACATATTACACTCCATTTACTTATATTCACTTAACATAGTTTTCACAAGTTCTATGTAGCTTTCTGCCCTAGAATTTCCAAGGAAATTTCAGCAAACATCTTTGAAAGAGCTTTATGCCATTTTTTTCTGTAACGGAAAATTTTTCCTCAAAGAGTCAGCCATAACTTCGTGAGTTTGTAGACGTATGAAAATGACCTCTTTTAATTTGCCTTCACTCAAACTGGTAAACTTTTCTTTTAAATACTGAAAGCCACACCCTTGTTTGTTCATTTCGTAGATCTCACTTTTAACTGTTATGATATTTACTGAATAGAAGGAACCATTATCTGTTTATTTATTAGAAGTACAAAAGAAAATGCCAAAAACCATAAGAAACCGGAAATAAGTCATAAACTCATAAAATGTATTAGCTTTTGTTTTGGTTTACAACCTCCAAGCCGCGCCTGGGGGAGCGCTTATAGAAAAGTGAAATCATAATATATCTTAAAAACCTTAGGCCTACGTTCAGTGCACACCAAACCATAAGGGACACATTGTTTTAAATCGGAGAAAAATCCTTGTTGTTCAATATTATTAAACATATTTGGAACCACCACCACCACCACCACCACCACCCTCTTTATCTTTGTTCTAAACTGTACCTAAGAGCCGGTTAAGAGTCTTTCCTATACTTTTCCAGAAAAGGAAATTACTTAGTAGTACTCTGTGAATAAATGTTCCTAAGATAGTACAAAAACGACTTCTGATTACATTTATTAAATAACTTTTAATTAATTTACACACTAGAAAATGTAATTGAAATACTGGTATACATTAAATTGTAATATTCTTAAGCAAATAGTAAAGTCATAAATGAGTCTGTAAACTATTCAGCTACTTACTACTTTTAACATTAGGCTAACCTATTTGTTCTCTCATCTCCCCCACAACATTCATTCACAGAAGACTGGCAACGCTGTACCAATGCCTAGTAAACATGAGTAGCAGACTTGTAAAAACAAACAATTTCTAGCCTTCGTGTAAACACGACATGTTTAATTTCAATAAGACAAAAAAATTGCGGCATGTCTTGCCAATTACCGAAATAAATTACTGTGGAAATAAACGAACGCTCTACACATCTGTTTACCTACTTTCCTTTCATTCTTGTGTATTTCACGCTGTATAGAGTATTTGCTATTGTCTTGTACGATTTCTTTAAAAAATTAATTTGCATTCTAATGGTTATAGGTTATGGTTGGCCAACAATGTGAATAATAATACGAAATGGAAATTACAACCTATATTTGCACAGAGATGAAATGTCCGATAACAATGTGGGTTTACCATCAATTGCAGTAACTCTAAGAAGGTTCAAGAAACCTACAAACTGGACGGAGGGGAACAGTCTTATTCTTTTCATACGTGGTCCGTTATTATTTAAATACTAATAAGTAAATCCTCGTAGTTCAAATTCAGTTCAATCACAGGATTAGGTTCATACTACAATGCATATAGGCCTACTTTCATATCACTGTTATTACAAACAGATTACATGAAAAATGGAGGAATTTTATGAGCAGAGTCAAAGGGTACACAGTCTCACCTCACCCCCCTCTCTCTCTCTTCTCTCTCCCACCCTTTTTAAAATTTGTATGAACAATTTAGTAAATTCAGTAATATGAAAGAAAACTTGCTCTATATTAAGGGAACTTAACATAGGGTTAGATTATTAATTGCTAAATATTAGTGTTATTTTATTATACTAATGAATATTGGTTATAAACATTTTTAATTGTGATTGCTCTTATTTTTGTAATCTGTGCTATTTTATTGCTTATAATAATCTGTTTATTTTGTCTTCTCCTTTCTGCTTATCTACAGTGCAGTTTTGAACTCCCCGATCACGAGCGTTTGGTCATATGGGGGTAAATTCTTAATTTATATTTCTGTTTTATGTAAAAAAAAATAAATAAGTCTCTCAAATACTTGACCAACGTTCTACCTCTTAGCCTCAAAAAGAATCTCATTTAAACGTTAGTGATGCCCCATTTTGATTACAGCGATTCTCTATTCACGAACCTAAATACTGATCTTGTTCACAGACTACAGAGTGTTCACAATACCTGCGTTCGTTTCTTTTGTAACATTAGAAAATTCGATCATGTAACACCGTCACTAGAACTGTTGTCTTGGAATCCACTTAAAGAAAGAAGGCTTTTCAATTCCCTCTTATTACTATTTAAAATCATCCATACCCTCCTGCCTAGCATCTCGTTTTGTTTACCTTTCACTACCTGGAATACAGACCATGATCTCTATTTCTCTGCACAGAACATCATTTTACTGATCATTTTCCAGTACTGTATATCAATTCCACGATTCTGGAATTCTCTCCCTGACTGTATGTCAGAGACTGTCTGACAATACCAAAATTCAAATGTAAATTAGGCCTACTCGTAAAGAATCACAATCTAGTCATGGAATTGCTTGCTAAACGCCTGTCGAGTTGTTCGGCATAATACGCATATTGCAAATATCATATAAGTCATATTGTCAGTATAATAATAATAATAATAATAATAATAATTAGTAGTAGTAGTAGTAGTGGTGGTGGTGGTGGCGGCAGCAGCAGCAGTAGCAGTAGCAGTAGTAGTAGTAAAATATGAACTGTCAAATGCACAAAACGTTAAACAAACGTTTCATAATGAAGTCAGAACTCCAACTAACAAGCGGGTGAATACCCCTTTTAAAATGAGTTTAAAATCGACAATGTACAATATTTAACATTTGCACTGCAGAACTGTCAAAACAACCTTTTCAATATTATGTAAATAAATTAAATTTCATATTGTGTCAGCTTCATTTTATTACAAGGTCGGTACTAGGCGGTAGTTTCTATATAATAAAGATAGCATTGTTATAATTCGAAAATGCCGCAGCACCAAGCACAGGGATTATAATTATTGACTACAGGACTATGAGGACTATGCCTTATATCGATGTAGATTTTGTTACTCTGACAGTGGAAGATTAGAGAAGGGAAAACGATTTCATTAATTCATTTAGTGTTCTGCCCAAGGGCAGGTCTTTCACTGTAAACCCAGCTTTCTTCAATCTTTCCTATTTTCTGCCTTTCTCTTCGTTTCCTCGTATGATCGTAAAAATGATTATGAATAAAAAAATATTCAAATTAAATATGTATTTCTTTTAGTTCGAGGAGAGGGGGGGTTCCAAATCCGGTAACCCCCCTTGCGTACGCCCCTCAAACAAATAAATAAGTTAAAATAATGTTATTCACACTTTAATTTTTATAATTTAGTTTTGTTACAAAACAAGGGTAAATTACATAGATGTGTAAATCATACAAAATAATCTTAGATTTCTGGGTTTCTGCAAAGTCTAGTAGGTGCAGAAACGTTCAATTTTTCGCAGCTAGTTATTGGCTTCATCAGAGAAGGCAGGAAAAAAGAACTTACAAGTTGGGTCTGTTACCCACCTGATACGTTGCTCCAAAACTTTGGACGTTTCTGATGCTAACATGTAAACACCCAAAAATCTCCCACCAATCCGAAAACAATGAAGTATCTAATTACGTATACAAAACATAACCTGTAATATTCGAAACTATAATTATGGCTTTCTATTATCAGGCAGTACGTCTCACTTGACGATATGTGTCAGAGGAAGAACAATTGTTTGTATGAATCTGAAGTCTGATAATGTAAAATGTAGCTAATCGGCGATGTATGCAATGGAGGAAGGAAAGGAACTGGCCACCCTACGCCATTATCTCCTGGCCTAGTTGCCTCATAAGTGATGCCTTGTTGGTATCACTTGAGAGATTCAGACCTGTCTTCTGGCAGTTAACTAAACAACAAACAATTATGACTTTTAATAAAAACTTATGTCCGTTGATAATATTATTATGCTACGAACAAGCTACAAAATAACACGAGATGGAAAACATCAGATTACCTGAAAGAGCTCACCATGACAACAGTGGGGATAAGTGAGATAGGAGCCAGGAAAGACTGAAAGGACCTGAAGCCGGAACATGCACGAGAAGAAGCAGAAGAAGACATGATTGCCAACAATCATGATGGATAAACTGACGATTAATTTTATCAAGGTTCAAGGTGTTGCTAGTCACGGCATCTGTCTAAACTTGAAGCCTCCTAGATCCCTTTTGCTGCTTCATGTAGGAACGCCAACTTTTTTTAAGCACTATTACTGTCCATTCGCTGTACATGGGTCCAATTATTTTGGTGAGTATTTATGCTTATGCTATGCTTTTACAGTTCTAATTTTTTATAATAATATCATTGGTTTGGCAGTCATATCTTGTAATCCTAAACAGCGTTAAAGAAACTTAAATATTAGCGTAGCTCAGTCGGCTAAGGCACTTGCCTACCGATTCGGAGTTGCGCTCGGGCGTGGGTTCGATTTTGGGCTGATTACCTGGTTGGGGTTTTTTTCGAGGTTTTCTTCAATCGTAAGGCGAATGTCAGGTAATCCTCGGTCTCATTTCGCCAAATACCATACCATATCTCTAATGAAACTATGTAGGTTAAAGATTGGTAATAATGGAAGTGGGGAGGACACGTGACAAGGCTAAATCCAGAAAGATGGGCGTACGCAGCTACAATGTGGGACCCGTACACGGGGAAGAGAAGACAAGGACGACCAAGGCGCAGATGGGCAGACATACTCACAGCGAGGGCCGGAAAACAGTGGTCAAGAATAGCAAGAGACAGGAAAAAGTGAAGGAACTAGAGTAACACTTAAGTGAAGTGAACATTGTACAATCTAAAGTGTAAATAGCTTGTAAGAGGAAAGTTAGTGTCAGTGATATATATCAGAGTGCCACAAGTCTTACTTGGAATGGCTCACCAAGTAAGTTACATCGAGCCACCCCTTTTTTAGGAGGCCTTTGCCCTACACGGGACATTACCGGGCTATTCATTCATTCATTCATTCAATACTGTAATAGAAGTAATATTGTGATAGTTCTGTTTGAGTATTTATTACAATTTTACTGAGCGAGAGAAGGACCGGTTTTGTGCAGCAACTTGTCCACGAACATTTCCTTAATACGTTGACGCAAAAAATCGATCTTCCTCTCGCTCAGTAAAATTGTAATAAATTATCAAAAAGAACTATCACAATATTACTCATATCACGATATTACCAACCTTTAACCTAGTAGGCCCTACATGTTCAAGGACATTTAGGAGAATCAGCTCTTATCCAAATGAAAATTGATTCCTGATTTAATTACACCAGATTTCTTTCTGTGAATCATAGATTTTGTCAACTAGAGATGAACAGTTACTTGAGTCTTGGAAAGAAAGACGATGTGTAAATCTTTGGACTCACCCCAGATCAATGTGGCTGTCATATATAGTCAAAGACAGGCCTGGCTGGGCCATCTATTGCGCAAGACAGTCGTAGGACTACCAGAAAATCATGTGACTGGAAAGCTACGGAACTGAAGAGAGGGAAGCCAAGACAGAGTGGGTGAACGCCCCAGAGGATGATGGGGATGAGGGGATGGAGACTGTTAACCAGAGTGGTCAGAGTGCAAAAGAGTTTTTGAGAATGCGAGAACCCACCCTGGAGTGTAAAGTCAAAGTCAAAGTCTTTCTGTGAAGTTACTTGAAGGAAAGTGCCTCCAAAATTAACTCCCACACGTTGTACGATCGAAAGTGGACAATCAATAGTCACTCCCGCAATGATGACAAGGAACTTAAGCTTGAAAGAAAATGGGTGGGGACATTCCCGGCACACGTGTAACAGCATCTGAAAACATTACTTAAGTATGTATTCACATCTAGCATGTTTATGTAATATATTTCATGCGATAAATTTTGAGGAGAGGACTTAGAGGATTTTATGAACACTCTGTAGAAGTGTGTGCTATACCCAACGAGAATATTACTTTTAACCGTTATAGTACTGAACGGCTAATCCGGCAGTGTAATTTTAACATGCTCTCTTCGATTATGTTCAGTCACCAGATATGAAATAGCCGCGTGTTTTGCGTTCTTCCAAAATTGTAAAATACTTGTTTCGGCACAATTACAGGGCATGGTGAATTGGTTTCACTGCCACTTATTTCTAGCTAGTTTGTGCGCAATGGTTTTAGGTACACGGTTTACTATTTGCGCTCTTATGCGTGAGTCATTTCAGAAATCTAACATTTATGGCCGTTACTGTGGTAAAACAATTTCAAAGCCACCGAGATCAACGCCCCAATAGGCCAATAGGCACGTGAGTTGTAGTTAATTGGTGCAGTTGCCAGGGCCTCCTTTGTTTACAGAATGTTAGTATACAGGCAGCTGATGTTATAACTATCTACATCTCAGTGAGAATCGTGCACTGCATCCTTTCTGAAAGAGACGAAGGTTTCAGAGCATCTCTGTAATTGCATCAAACGATTATGCTGTCGGTTGGGTGTTATTGTGATATTTGGATTTTTAAGGAATAGGTTTTTTTATAAAATTTGCGACTTTGAATGGGAGTGAAATAAATACAATACAATTAATTTACGTGTTATATTATTAATGACTATTTTTCACCACCATCACAAAGTTCATCTACACTGTCACCATAAAATTCACCATAAACACTATCACAAATATTCACCATAAACACTATCACAAATATTCACCATAAACACTATCACAAATATTCACCATAAACACTATCACAAATATTCACCATAAACACTATCACAAAAATTCAATTTGTAAATATTTGTATAGACAAGAGCAGGCCTATATATTCAATAAAGAATAAAGAGGAAAGAAATAATATAATTCACCACCAACACTTTCACAATAAAATACACCTTCAACATAACCACAAAATTCACCACAAATGCCAACCAACATCACAATAAAATTCATTAACATCAGACATTTAGTGTAATATGTAGCTAATCGGCGATGTATGCAATGGAGGGGGAAAGGAACTGGCCACACTACCCCATTATCTACTGGCCTAGTTTCCTCATAAGTAGTGCCTTGTTGGTATCACTTGTGAGGTTCAGACTTGTATTCGGAGAGCTGACTAAACAATAACATCAGATAAAATCACAAAATTCACTACAAATGTCATCACCACAAAATCCATCATTTACACCATCACCACAAAATTCACAGCAAAATATCAACATCACACAATTTATCAACGCTATCACCATAAATGCCAACATCACAATAACATTCACAGGCACCATCACAAAAAAAAAAATCGCCACCAAGTCCTCGCCCGTGGTCGAGTGGTTAGCCCAGGGCTGGGCACCGGGAGCGAATCCAAGCTCTAAACGGGGACGCTTAATATTCATCCATCACGGTATCAACGCTGTGCAGTGTTCGGCGGGGAAGAAAGGGGTTGAAGAGAAGTCATATGGCTCCCTGTGAGAGAGTATAATTCGTTCTTGGTGCCCAGTCTTGGATTAGCCTATCTACCTTCCACTGTAATGACCTGGGTTCGATCCCCGTCTGGGTCACGAAGAAATTTGTGGAGGGCAAAGCGAGTGCGAGAGATTTTTCTCGGAGTTTTCCTATTTTCTCTCATCATTATCATCATTCAACCATTACTCCACGATCAGCCTCACTCTGCGAGGTCTCGAGCCAGGCTTTCAGAACAAATAAAAAATGGCTGAAAGTTGTACACACTTGTGTATAATAATAAATATGATTGTTATTATTATTATGATTGTTATTATTATTATTATTATTATTATTATTATTATTATTATTATTATTATTAAAATTCACCACCAACACTGCCATAATAAAATTCAACACAGACAACATAACCATAAAATTCATCACCAACACTATCGCCAAAAAAATCATCATCAACACAATCACCACAAAATTCACCAACAGTACTATCACAATAAAATTCATGTGCACCATTACCGCAAAATTAACGAAAGACATCTTCACCATGAACAATGTATATCACTAACACATCACCATAAAATTCGTCACCATACCATCACCATAAAATTCGTCACTATGTCATCACTATAGAATTCTTCATCAACACCACCATAATAAAAATCACTATCAACATTATCATCACAAATTCACCACCAACAATGTAACCACAAATTCACCACCAACGTCATCATCACACAATACACCATCGCTACCAACACCAGCATCTCAAACTACACCATTATTTACACTATGACTACCATCAACATCTCAAACCACCGCCATTTCCACAACCATCACTACCAGCGTCACAGAATCCTGCAATAACATCACCGCTGTACATAATCCCTTCATCAGTACTAATGCCGCAAATGTAATTATTGTAACCTTAGCAACGTGATATAAATTGAAGGTTAAAAGAGATGTTAATGATTGGAAAACATTATAATAGGTTGTGTAGGTTAGTTAAGGCCTACAAGTTAGATGTTGTTCGAGAAAGGTTAGGTAAGACCTGTGAAGGTAAAGAAAAAGTGATTCAAGTTTAAGGGAAGTAAAGGTAATATCTCAAGGGTTTATTGACATTGCGAGTTGTGAGGTGGCAAAAAACAGAAGTAACTAAGAACCGCGCCAAGGAGCACACAGTCTTGCTCTTTAATACTAGATGGATATCTCTGGTCAACACTCGCCGACTATTTTAACGTTGAAAAAGCGGACTCATTGCTGCATTAGATACAGTTCAAAGATAAAGGTGTGCTGACTCAGTCTGAGCACCTTGGGGGGAAAGGAGATTAATTGTCTTCAGTTAGGCTATCTTTTAGATATTTATACAATTTCTTTCATCATTTACAAAACGCCTGATTATTTTGCCTGCAGGCCGCTGTTTACAACGGTTACGTAGCAGTTTTAGTGCATCGTGAAGGCCACGGACATGATTTCGAATCCTGCCTACGGCATTACGTTTGTCCGTGTTCAATGTGATGTCCCTTCTTGTCGTAAGCATAAGCCCGTCGACTAGTGATGCGTGAAGAGAGAATTTTCCAGGAAAATGTTACCTATTTATAGAGTGGAGAAGAACTGACGAACATACAATCCACCGTGCGGAAAGAAAAAAACAAAATTCTTTCTATTTCCATAAATTTTCCATCTTACTTATTTCTTCGCCAAAATACGTATTAAAACTGAGGATACGGCAATGCTTTAAATATTTATTTATTTCCATAAATTTTCCATCTTACTTATTTTTTTTCCTCAAAAAATACTTATTAAAATTGAGGATACGGCAATATTGTAAATATTTACTTATTTTCACAAATTTTCCATCTTACTTATGCTCTGTAAAAAATACCCATTAAACCGAGGATACGACAATGCTTTAAATATTTATTTATTTTTCATCTTACTTATGCTCTCTACAAAATGCCTATTAACAAGAATCTATGCAAACGACTATTTCTTAATTTTATTTATTGTATGATGAGTTAATACATGAAATGAGCAACGAAGTATGTCTCTAGATCCCTATGTTTAGGAAAATTGATTATTATTAGGCCTATATGCAGAATTATTTATAATTATGACTGCCAATATTCTTAGCCAAAACATTCTCTGGACTAAGTGGATTAGCCACTACCTTTAGCGAAGGGCAATTGTATTTAAGGGGTTACACACACCCTCCACCATCAAATATTTATACGTTTCATAAAAGTCATTTCTCCATATCCTTAAGCCCTATTTTCATAATATTTTACATGCTTAATGCCTGATAATTGCTCTCTAATCCAAAAGAAAAATATTTCCCTACGTAAAATGTTTTTGTAATTGTGAATTTTCAAAACTTTCATTTGAGATTTATACCAAAGTACTGTTAAAAAATTAGTCTCAAGATTTTAAATATGTTCAGTAATTCCTTTTTGTCTTAAAGTTAACATTCATGTTAATAAGTCAAATTCGCAATAAACTTACAGATTGCTGGCTGGTATTACATTTGCATGGTAGGACATTTTAATGCATAACTTCGTCAATTTTATAGATATCTTGAAAGTTCTTTCACAGATATAAATCTAAATGTTAATATTCAACTTAAATGAGAAAAATGAAAAATCAATTCTTGTTTACCCGTGAGGGTGTATATTTGAGAAAATATGCTTACAAACTTACAGAGCTAGTATTGTATTTGCATGGCAGGACATTTTAATGGATAACTTGGTAAATTTAATTGATATCTTAAAACTGCTTTCACAAATATAAAACTAAAAGTTCATATTAAATTACTATGAAAATTATAAATCAATATTTTCGACTCTCGAAGGTAAATCATCATAATTTTCTACCTAAGGGCAGGTCTTTTACTGCAAACCCAGCACTCTCCAATCTTCCCTATTTTCCGCCTTTCTCTTAGTATCTGCATACGACCCATATATCTTAACATTGTCTAGATCTGATATCTTCCTTTTTTCCCGTTCACCATTAAATAAATAAATAAATAAATAAATAAATAATAATAATAATAATAATAATAATAATAATAATAATAATAATAATTATTATTATTATTATTATTATTATTATTATTATTATTATTATTCTAATGCATCCTTCAGGAGGCAGTTTTTTTCTTAGCCAGCGACCCAGTCAATTTCTTTTTCTCTTCCTGATCAGTTTCAGCCCTATTCTTTCTTCATACATTCTTTCTAGCACAACTTCATTTATTATTTTGTCTGTTCATTTCACACGTTGCATTCTTCTCCATATCCACATTTCAAATGCTTCTATAGACCTAGTTATTTACCGAAGGTGTATGTAACCTCCTAAGATAATAGTACGATCACTTTTTCTTAAACCCATTCGTTACGTGTGAGTGAGCCGAAACAAAGTCTATATATATAGTTTTACTTTCTTGTCAGTTTTAAATCTTCTTTTGTAAATATAAAAATAACATAAATAATGACTACAATATAAACACTAACGCTGTAATAGTTGAATCGATGGAATTCATAGAAAAATTGTATTTCAGTAAGATTAGGCCAGTAACTCTTAGCATGTCTGACCTTGAAACGAGCGGGCCCGACTTCATATTCTGGTTGGAACAAGTTACATTATTGAGGTTTTTCCAAGATTTTCCCTCAACCCATTAAGAGTAAATGCTGGGCAACTTTCGGCGTTTTACCCTGGACTCATTTCACCGACATTATCACTTTCGTATCTTTCAGACGCTAGATAACCATAGCAGTTGATAAAGCGTCGAAAAATAACCCACAAACAAGCATAAGACCGATGATTTTTCATGCCATTTCCTGAAATTCACCTTGAACTTGAGGGAAATCGTGGAAGAAAGAAAAAATCACGCCGCCGTAGCATGGCCTCAGGTCGCGGGCCCAATTTGTCCTTTAGCTATTCCATTATAGAGCATAGTCTCAATGTTTTCATCAGGAAACAGTTTTTCAAATAGAAACATTTAGTATACATCTCTTCCGTGATCAAACACCAACCGTAATGCGTCACAGACTTTCATGTTTGTACAGAATATTATCATATCATCGTCGTCTTCCTTCTCCGCGGCTCTATAGCTCGAAGCTTATATTGGCTGCCTTACAATTATCTTCCATTATTTTTATTATAGTTATTATATTATACTATATTGATATTACATTTAATAACAGATTTATCATACCGGGTGAACCATAAGTCATATTATTAAATTTGGTGAATGATTTCTTTAGTAAAAGAAACAAAAGAATCAAGTAACATTTTCCTGTGTTTTGTATAGTTTTCCAGAAAAATGTGCAATTTTAAACACGTGGCCGAATGCACAGTAGTTTGTTGTGTTCTGGTGAACAATTCCGTCACCGGATGTGTTTTGAATAGGGAAGTGGGAGATCATTTCCATGTATATTGTTTTTAAAGTCGTAAGAAAAAAAAATACAGTTGGTGTACGGTTAAATTTTTCTGTTTTAAACATACTGAGAGAGGCTGCAAGCAGTATTTTGCTTCATTCAATTAGTAATAGTTTTCGCACTTCACTTTTTCAAGTACTCAACCGGTAAACTTACAGAAGAAAATGTAAATTTCCAGAACTGTTTTTAAACGCAATTGTGTATATTTACATTTCTTGTTCTCTCCTCCATCACTCTAACAAACGTACACGCGATCTGTACGTAGGTATCTGTTGACTCTAGGCAGTAACCTTCTACAGAGTTGTCACGGTTCGGTACAATTTAACATTTCTCTGAGGAACGAACATTTACATTTGTTAGAATCATATTTCTGCAAATTTAAGGCACAAAACTAAAACGCGTTCAATCATTTATTATAAGAATTTGCTGTTCTCTTAAATCGAAATTTAATTAAATTGAGAATTTAGTCAATAGCTTTCATAAATTAGGCTACACTATTAAACGTCTCATTTAAAACAATGTTTTTCTATCCAAATGTAAGCAAAAACGAGAAAATTTGTATTAAACCTTTTTGTTTGAGATATCTCAAAGATAAACCCCCTGAAATTAATGACATGACTTGCGGTTCAAATTGTACAGGCTCATTTGAAGGGTTCAGAGCCATAGTAGGCCAACCGCCATTTATTAAAAACGGAGAAAGCAAGAATTAGAGTTAAGTAAATACCATAGTTTAATGAAGGTTGACATATAATTTAGTTTTAAAGTGCATAATTTATATTACTTGATATATGTTTAATTAAATTGTGGTAATCACTTCATTTGAACCTTTGTTTCCTCCGTTTTTAATATATGGCGCTTGGCCCACTATGGCTTTGAATACTTCATTTAAAAGTCAATTCAAACTTTAAAGTGTTATAAACGGCCACCAAGATCACCGAAGACGACGATAAACTTTTAGCTGTGACTGCAACAAGTGCTAATCATTAGCCTATTTCTCTAAGTCTATTAACAAGAACATAACAAAGATTTGTTTAAGTATGTCTTTATTTTGCATCAGAAAATTTCAGCATATAAGAAATTGTGACATTTTCTGCCTTCCATCTGTTAGATACGGCTATATTTCGAGAAAAATGTCTCAGTATCAGCATTTTGTATGTTATAACCAAAAACTACGGTATAAACTTTTCATGAAAATCACTTCTAATTAAAATCATAAGATTATTTTCACATTTATCTTAAAATTATTACTTTTTACTGACAATAAGTAAAAAAATTCGAGACAAATATGCTGTAAACAACTTCGACGTTATGCCAAATGCTGTTTTTTGTGTTAACTTAAACAACTTAGTAATCGCGAATAACAAATTCCTTCCTATGCTTATGCCGAAACATGCTGTGGTAATCAATACTGATTTATGTTCGATTTCGATTCCTCTTAGCGATTTCCTTTGCAAAATTAATCTTACCGATATCTAAATTGCACTGATGGATGTCAAACCAAGGACATTCCACACTACATCATGTGAGTCTTGAATCACAGTTATTTCTCTTTGTCTAAACCTCGTCCTAATTAGTACACAAAAAATTGAATACAATCACAGTCTAGTATATACAGTCACGAAGCTCAATACATAGGGAAAATCCATCCATAGATAGTTGCTAACCACTAGGATCGCTACTATCGCCTCATCACAGACAATGCGAAATAGTACCGGCACAGTCTATTGTTCCTAGTACCCTTACAACTCAAGAGTTCGTGACTGTATATACTAGACTGTGATAATAAAGAGTTAACCTAACTTTAGCCACGGTCGAAGAACGGTAGAAGGGCAAATGAACACATTGCCATTATTATATGTGCGTTATGTAATTTTCGTCTCGAAATGTTCGATAGAAATTAACTTCATACGATACCCTATCGCAGAATTAACTTGTCTAACCTGTCTTTAACCCACATCTCAGCTTGAAAAATTATCTTGTTGTATGTTACACTTTCCTCTAGTACAAATTACTATGTTCCTAATTTTATACGAAATAAATTTTTTTTAATGTTACGTACAATTAACGTAAATTTCTTCATACGTTAAAATCTGGAAAGTATAAAAATAAATCATTCTACCTCTTCATAGGCCTACTAGTATTTATATATTATTCTACAAATAGGTTGTACTACACTTCAAATGAAAGTGACTTCTATAACCCTTTTTCTTTTATATTTCCTGCGGTAATAACTGCAATAATAAATTACGAAGAATATTTTTGTGTTTTCAGCCATATGTCGATTAAAATCTGCGATGATTCGAAATTGCTTAAGAATTATTGCATCCTTAGGGTCGCATGGACATAAACATGAAAGGGCAAAGCCCGTAAGAACACAAAAGTCAGAAAGCAATCTTCGCAACAATGAATAACGTCACAAATCTTGGGCTATTGAAATGTGTCGCATTTATCCTACCCAGCGCCGTTATGAATTTGGGGAGATACAATGAGTAAAGCAATCAGGTTTCGTACGGCAGTTATAACGACTGAAGTCGGCCTGGGTAACGTAGTCGATATAGCGGTGACCTTCTGTGCTCGAGGTTTCGGGTTCGATCTCGGCCCAGGTCGATGGCATTTAAGTGTGTTTAAATGCGACAGGCTCATGTCAGTAGATTTACTGACATGTAAAAGAACTCCTGCGGGACAAAATTCCGGCACACCGGCGACGCTGATATAACCTCTGCAGTTGCGAGCGTCGTTAAATGAACCATAATTTTTTTATAATGATGGAGAGCGGATCACACGTTACTCCTGTAGGCCTACTGGTTGAATGAGTGATCATCTCTATTGAGACATGTGAGCCAGAGGCCAGGAGTTGACTGATCGGCCTTGACCCTCATGTCGCGCCACGGGAAAAAATAACTATCTACTAATATATTCATATTTGACAATCGAGAAAACGCTGATAATATCAATTATGACATCCTATACAGATTGAACCATAAGTAATGTCATTAATTTCAGGTGGTTATTCTTTGAGATATTTCAAACAAAAAAAGTCAAATATAAATTTGCTGGTTTTCGCTTCCTTTTTCGAGATAAAAATTGTTTTATAAAAAACATTTCAGAGCGTGTTTTGAGAAAAGCATTGATTTTATTTCCAACATGCTCAGTCAATGTAAGAGAGCAGTGTATTATGACAATAAATGATTGAAATAATTTTAGTTTTGTACTTTAAATATGCATAAATTTGATCTGGATACACATAACATTGTAAAATTCCTTTGAAAAACGAAAAGTTACATTTGTTCGGATCAAATCTCTGCAAATTTAGAGGACAAAACTAAAATCCTTTCAATCATTTATTATCATAGTACCCTACTCTCTTAAATTCACTGAGCATATTGGGAATTAAAGCAATGGCTTTCCGAAAACACGCTCTGAAATGTTTCATATAAAAGAATTTTTATCTCGAAAATTAAACAAAAACAAGCAAAATTGTATTTAACTTTTTTATTTCAAATATCTCAAAGAATAACTCCCTGAAATACTTACGGATCATTCTGTATATATGTCAGTGAATGAAAGACGAGTACTTTCGAAAAAGGCGAGAATTTTCCCTAGATCAAAAATACAATACAGTTGGAGTAAAATGTAATAAGCGTACTTTAGCGTGGACCAAATTTGTCCTAAAGCGTTTAAGTATGTCTATATACATGGTCGTGGTTGACTGAAGGAGTTGCGAAGATTTCTGTAAAAGCCATAGTAACAAGACTATGGTCCGATATCTACGAATATTTCGTAATGGAAAAATTCTATCACAATTTTCATTTAATCGTCAAAGAATGTAGACTGAACGCAAGAAAATTAACAAAATTACCTGAACGTCACAGTTTCTTTAATTATAAGACGAAAGATATAACTCAACTACTGGCGATGTTGAAAAAATTCCACTTATTAAGCGTAAATATCTGTGAACGATGTAACCTGGAAGATTACTATACTATTTAGACGTTTTATTAAATTTTTTATTCAAGTATTTTTATTTGTAGCTGTGATAGAATTAGTAATTGAAGCGGTGAGATCAATAACCATTCAAGTCTACTTCTGGCTATTCATTTTTTGCAAATTTGAAATTAAATTTTGGATATTTCTACAAGTGTTACGACTTTAAAAGTTGGTATACTACTTTGTCTTGATCTCTAAAACAACCAGAAATATTACGTGCAAAAAAATAATAATTACGTAAGAAATAAAAAAGAGTCCTTTTTGCATTTTTCTCGAAGCTTGTGTAAGTGGACTTGAATGGTTATTGATCTCACCGCTTCAATTATTAACACTTTTTTTAATACTTGTGTTAATATTCTTAAAAATAACTAGGCAAATAATATACTCGCTTGTTTATAAAAACATCTCTTTTTACTTTATAAATATGAAGTATGACGCACCCGGAACAAACTCCAACACGGATAATAAACGATATAGGCTAAAGGTTGGTAATATTGTGATATAAGTAATATTGTAATAGTTCTTTTTGAGAATTTATTACAATTATACTGAGCGAGAGGAAGATCGGTTTTTTGCGTCAACATATTAAGGGAATGTTCGTGGCAAGTTTCTGCACAAAAGCGGTCCTTCTGTCGTTCAGTAATTGTAATAAATTCTCAATATCACAATATTACTCGTATCACAATATTACCAACCTTTACCCTACTCATAAAACCGAGATGCTAGATACTAAAGAAATGTACTACATTATGCACAGAAATATACGAAAGATATTATGATAATGCTGGTAATGTTATCGTTTTATTACAATAATACCGGGAATAGTAAACTATGCTACGAATGAGTAAAGTATGATTTTATTCACAAGTGGAATATTTAGCGCCCGAGGCGCACCCAGAGGGTGACAATTTCCACGAATGCATGAAATCTGTTCTCTATCGTGTAGCATACAAAATTCTAACACCTCTTAATAAATCGTTGTAATACATGATATTATAATAATTCAATATTAAATATTTAGGCCTATGCATATACAGTTATCCTTCATTGTTACTGTTGCCAGAAACGAGTGGATAAGTTTACAAGAATCACTCGTAGCAACGGAGAGCAACTGGAAAACAAAAATGGAAATATCCACTCGTTGCTCTTAACAGATCGTCTTTGTTTCTGCAATAACTCCTATGTGCAAAATATAAAATTGTTCAGTAGGAAGAAAAAGCACATTTATTCATCCTATGGCAGCGGTACATAGGAGACTGTGAATTCTTACATTTTTGAAAAAAAGAAATATAATTACATATAGGAGATTTTATTATTTGCTGTATTACTATTTAAGGTATTTAATAGAGCAAAAATCTGAAAAGCGATAAAAATGTCACATAGGAGTTATTGCAGAAACAAAGACGATATACACCAATATAAAGTATATAACTTTATATACAGAATATCAACATACCAATGGGCTATTTCATTAGGATGTGTTGGATAAAAATGTTTTAGAGAATATTACGGTACAAAGATAATACAGCAAAAGCTACGTAATAAAAACGCAGACTGAGTCGCCTCCTCCATTCTTTACCAGTCGACCTTGTAGTCTAGTAGTCCCCATGCTCGCTGCTATGTCCGAGGTTTGCTGGTTCAAATCTCATCGAGGGTGATAAATAGGCCCATATTTACACAAGGCTCAGGGCGGTAAATTTGTAGACGCGCAACATTTTTAGAAAAGAAAAAAAAATTGAGCTGAAAATAAGTTTTCGATATTTTCCTGCTTCATAGATGCCTGTTTTAGATAGTATCGTACGTCAAATTGTTGTTACATGTCTCTTTTTTTTATACAGTTTGACTGCTAATGTCTAAGATTTACATAAGTTAGTTGGTAGAGGGAGCAAAATTTTCTCGGATCCATGGCGTAGCATTATCTAAATACGGGACTGGTGAAATTATTCTTTCAGAATGATAAAATCCTCAGCATGGCTTCGTCTGGAGGGGAAGAAAAGCTCAAAGATCCGTATCGCGGATCTACGAAACGTTAAAAAAAACTCCTGTCCGTGATACATAGGTGGTTTCAGGCGAAATTTGAAGGTTACTTCTAGCCTACATCGATATCTTGTAACCTTTCGTCTGAACACGGTATCAATAATGACTTTGAAATTTTAAATTTTAATTATCAATACATATCTGCATATAATTTTATGATTGAAACTTGTTTTATTAACATCAAGAGAATCGAATAGTGTGTTCATCACTTTGTATGATTGTTAGTTTGAAATTTTACAAAATGTTTTATCATATTGAAATGACTTAGAACCAAGTTTTATGTCATGTTGTTTTAAACAGTTTGATTTTATTAATAATTTTTGTTTCTTGCATTTCACCTATGTTCAATTGGTCAATTTATGTCTCTCCACCTGAAGATGATTTAAAAAAAATCGAAAATATTTGTGAATATATAACCTTGTGATGTGAAATTTAAAAGCAGAAAATTGAAACAGAAAATTGTTTTCTGTTTTAATTGAGAAGTTCTTGACTGAAATTTATAAAACAATTCATTATTATATAAAAAAATCGAGCTGAAATTAAGTTTTCGATATTTTTCTGCTTCATAGATGCCTGCTTTAAATAGGAGCATACGTTAAATTGTTGTTACATGTTACTCTTTTTATACAGTTTGGCTGCTAATGTCTAAGATTTACGTAAGTTAGTTGGTAGAGGGCGCAAAATTTTCTCGGATCCATGGCGAGCATTACCTAAATACAGGGCTGGTGAAATTCTTTGAGAACGATAAAATCCTCAGCATGGCTTCGTCTGGAAGGGAAGAAAAGGTCAAAGATCCGTATCGCGGATCTACGAAACGTTAAAAAAAAAAAAAACCTTGTCCGTGATCCATAGATGGCTTCGGGCGAAATTTGAAGGTTACTTCTAGCCCACGTCGAAATATTGAGGTAGCATAAAGTGTGTCCAATCAATATAGACTAATTGAACGTGATATGTCTTACCCTCCATTACTAATTCGTACTTTACCACTACTTGCTTTGAATACAAGGTGTGCGAATACACACTGCAGCTTATTTTCGTGTTATTTACATCAAATGTGACTGTATATTCTAACAAATATACATTAAAAATTATTGTTACTTTATTAGCTAGAAAGATGAATGACAATTCAAATACCCTTATAATACAATAGCATTACTTATATCAAAAGAACTGAAGTTAATTAGGATTTGATTAAATCTCAGTATGCTTTATTTATATCAGATTTTCGAATACGAGTATAATAAAGTTAAAACATAAAATAATTATTAAAAGTGAAGGGAAATTCCTTGCAAAAATTGGAGAAATAATTTAAAAAAATCTCGTTCGTGCAAAAGGATAGTTTGAAGAATTAATAAGATGAACTGCAGTCAATAAAATCATAATGGCCAATGAAGAATACATATTATTATGTTCATTAAAAGTCAAGGGATTTCCCTATACCATGTTGACTACACGACCAAAGACTTCGGTTGTGTAGATCTATTTCTTTCTCCTAACAACGGTGAAGACGGGCGGAACGGGTAACTCGCTCGGTAACAAAATATTCACAAATTTCATAACAGAGTGAACAGTTCACCATATCCTTAAATGTTTCAGTTTCAAGCTATAATACATTTGAATAAAACTACCGTAAATTACAAAATCCCTTCTGTTTCACTGCGCTGACACCCTGAGTGTTTATACCATGGTTCTCTGATTTTAATTTTGTGAAATCCTGCATAATGAGAAAAAAGTGGCATAAAACGTAAATTAATTTAGGGATAAAGGTAAGGTATATCGCTATGCAGTTTATTTTATTGGATTATTTTACGACGCTGTATCAACATCTCAGGTTATTTAGCGCCTGAATGATATGAAGGTGATAATGCCGGTGAAATGAGTCCGGGGTCCAACACCGAAAGTTACCCAGCATTTGCTCGTATTGGGTTGAGGTAAAACCCCGGAAAAAACCTCAACCAAGTAACTTGCCCTGACCGGGATTCGAACCCGGGCCACCTGGTTTCGCGGCCAGACGCGCTGACCGTTACTCCACAGGTGTGGACTATTGCTATGTAAATTAGACTATCTTGTAGGTCTGGGTTGATTCTGAATCACAGGCATTTAATACCTTTAAATGCAGTGATTCTTCCAAGTTATACGAAAAATTAGTAATTCTTTAGTATTACTAATTTATAGATTAAAACTCCATCCTTTACGGATACTACATCACGTGTTTATTACAAATATACAATGTTTAACGTCTAGTATTCTATTTCATTAATACTTATATTGGAGCAGAAGCAGATTTTGGGTAATCGATCGTTGTGTTGGAACTCAACATCTCCAATATTTCGTAACTACATACGGATTCCATCATCGGGGAAAAATATTACGACCTGAAGGGTTGCCTTAGGCTTGCCAACCGTCCCATTTTTCCCGGGGCAGTCCCGATATCGACTAATGCGTCCCGCGTCCCGAAATAATTTGCATACATATCAAAATGTCCCGATTTCATGGCATATTAGACATTTACAGCTGATTTTCGTTCCTATCATATTGTTGAATTTAGTCTGGATTGAAAGATATTCCTGCACAGTCTCATACAAGATATGCTTCCATTACGTGATGAAATGGAGAAATGACACTAGTACGCATGTTCAAGGCAGAAATTTAATTCTCGTTGATATGTCAACAGAGTGACGGGTGCAATGATCGTAATACACACGTTAGGAAAGGTTTTATCATAGCCTACAGGATACTTACTGAATCATCTATCCTCTGTGCTCATCTTATGAACTTTTACTTAAGTTTGGCGCCATTCAGTATTATGTCCACTTTGTTCCACTTGATGCGTCATTCATTGGTTTCGGCGGAAAAGAGGAAAAAAAAATAAAGATTTATGTTACCACTTTTACGACAGATATAGACGTCAACGAGGGCAACAACAATGACTTGTAAAGTACCGCAACCCCTCAAGTGTGATAAAATATGATGGCTCTGGTGATAAATCACATAAACGTCTCTGTTTTTTTCCGAGAAGAGTGGCTGAAATCTTTTGTGTAAGTAGATTAAGTTAGTTCGGGTTAGTTCAGATTACGTATGTTAGTTTATATTAGGTTAGTAATTACATCAATAAGATGAGTTCCTAGTTTCCAACGAGTTAACATTAAAGAATTGATATTGTTTTTCAACTTGTTGTGTGGTAATTTAGTTAAGTTTTTGTATTTTTTTTTACATAATATATTATATTATGAAATAAGGTAATACTGTTAAAACATACATATAGGCTACTGTTATAAGATTACTACCGGTACTGTTGAATATGTGGACTGATAGGTGGAAATTAGTGCATAAAATTGCCAGTAACGTTTATGTCCCTAATTTTTACTTAGGAAAGTTGGCAAGCCTAGGTTTTCTACTCTGTTGGGCCTGTTATCACAGTCTACTATATACAGTCACGAAGCTCAATACGTAGTAAATATGCATCCATAGATAGTTGCTAACCACTAGGATCGCTAATATCGCCTCATTAAAGACAATGCGAAATAGTACCGGCACAGTCTTTTGTTCCTAGCACCCTCACAACTCAAGCTTCGTGACTGTATATACTAGACTGTGCTGTTATGTCTGGCTACTCCAAACTGGGCAGTTCCGAAACGTTAGAGATGTTACTCGTTCCAACACAAGTACCCAAAAATCTGTTTCAGTATAAATCAAACTAACCAATCACTAGGCCTATGTAAGCCTAAAATCTCATATGTTGGAGCAAATTTTCTCGGGTACTCTTCTTATCTCTATAATCATTATTTATTCATAATGCACAGTTATTCATTCGTGTTACAAGGAAACGGTAATTAGCCTATACCATATTCTTAACACCTCACCATGGAAATCATGGGTAAAATACATTTTTCAAATAGCCTTCAACGCCTGAGACATTAGGCAAGATACTAAAATAAAAATATTGTGATTTACTGAGGTCTGCTTATCCTGACATATCGGTTGTAACTGTCACTAGTTATATCCTCAAATTTATACTGATTGTGTAACGTTAACCTTCATGTATCCTTTGCACTAACATGTTTACAGTAATTTACACTCCATCGTTAACATTATAAACATACCAGAGAAGGAAAATAAAATTTAGAGTTGAGATAGTATGAGAAAAAGTTCCAGCATTAAAACCAATTAAGTCTACCAGTTAGATAAGGTCCATATTATTAAACTACAGTGTGAAACTATAAATCTATTCACCAAATTTCACACCTTTCCTATCAAAAAGTCTGTAAACGTTCTACAATGATAAAATAAATACATTTTATTTTACACGTGTAATGAGGGTGTTGTAGGATTACTAAAATTCGTCTTAAAAAAGCAGTATAAAATACTGTTAAAAGGAATATGTTGTTATAAATGTTCGGGTATTGTGTTGTATTGTATTTATTAACATTGCTTCGCAGCTAGAACATGGAACAAGTCAGGAAACTTAATACTACTATAAAGTCTTAATTAATAGTCAGTCTAGTTGAATATATACAGAAGAGGTTTACAATATAGTATACTAGTACAACACAAACTTTTAATATCAATTTCATGAAACGATGTTGAATGTCATGAATTCACCTACAGAACAGAAGGCGTGAGAAATTAGGTACTTCTTTAATTTGGCCCTAAATAATCATATGTTTCGAGTTTCATTTTTATATCGATAGAGAGGCTATTAAAAATATAACGCACTCCTTTTTGATAGCACGATAGACTTGCCGATGGAGTATGAAAGTCATTTTTGACGCGTATTTATGCTATGAACTGTTGAATTAGTTACAAAGTTTTCACGATTACATACGAGAAAGATTAATAATGAAAAAATATACTGACAAGCGGTGGACATCATTTGTAGTTTTTAAAAATAGTCCTACACGATTCCCTAAATTTGGCACCTACTATTATTCTAATTACTCTTTTTTGTAGTAGAAATATACTGTTATTTCCCCAGAATATTATTCCAAAACTCATTACCAGTGGAAGTATGCGAAGTATATTGTTTGTAAAGTATTGATATTTAACTTACTATCTTTTGCGCAGATCTAATAGCAAAACATGCTAAATTTAGTTAGGGGGTAATTTCTTTAATATGATTTTTCCAATTTAACACATTATCGATTTTTAAGCCAAGAAATTTGGTTGTTGTTGTTTCTAATATGTATCTATTGTTAAAATTATTGCGCTTTAAATTTGCGAGGTTGAATTTGGACAGGATTTAAATTGAATTATGAAGTGTATCTTTTAATAGACTGTAATTAATGATTAGTTGCAATAGTTACTCCTGTATTTGTAGTTCATAAATAATAGATTATGCATTTTATGTAGCCTACATTTCTAATTTTATCTCAGTTGTTTTTCATTCGATGAGGGCGTCGATGTCTTTTCTCATGGCTTATTGAAAACTGTTATATTATTCAACTTACAGCCGTAGGTAGCATTGAATTAAAGTATCAAGGCCTCCTGCAACAGCTTCTATAAATCCCTGCTTTAAATCTTGGTATTCAAGTAAATTCGTTATTCAGCTATTTTACACACTACGTAAACATTAATCCCGTGTGCGCAATCAATCGAATTACATCAACAATTGATTTATTAGCAGATAATTTGTGTCCAGTCAAAAGGAGTGCAATCATTCATGAGTATACCGCTGTTTTGACTGATTAATGATGTAGCCCCTATAGAAATATGTATGCATCAAGGCAATTCATTATTTTAGTGCACCCTACAAGTCTTGTATCTAGTCAACTCACGTCTTAAAATACTTCAATGAGCATTATATTACGTCACTATCTTCTTCATAAAGTGAGAGGCAGTGAAATATCACGGCTAGGAATGTATTAAGATTGGAATGCGGCTTTATAAACAGGCGGTGACTCAAAATTAAACGAGGCTGCATATCCGTTTTAAAATGTATTACTGTGATCTACGTAATTGTTTCAATCAAATATTTGATTCGTAATCCCTATAACTTAAGTTAAAATAAATGTTTACTATTTTTACAATATGAAATATCTTCACTCTATTTCGCACCAAAAATTAAAAATGATTGAATCTTATTCTTGCATCGAAATCTCTCGAACCGTTAAGAAATATTACATGCTTACCTTATGACTGTAGTACAAGAAACAGTAACAGCATCTTCTTTGCAAGCTTTATTACTCTTTTTCTTTGAATAAACACGTTCCCATAACACTATGCAACAATTTTTAACACTCTAATATGACACCAGAAACAAAAACAACACAACACTTATCACTTAAAATCGAACCTAATCACACAACACTTGAGAAAAGTTGACAGAAAACTAATTCATCTGTAATCACTTACACCTGCTCAGAATTACACGAGGAGGAGTAAAAAAAAACAACTAACCGGAGGAATGTTGACTTTTTTTCCTCTTCTCACGTTACATGCTTTTGAACTTGAAATCCTACAACAATAAACACGCTTTCATTTATTTACGTGTCGAATACGATATTTTGTTTGTTATTACGTATTCCCGATGTGCGCTATCCGACGTTGGGCCTCAGCTTGAGTCTGTACAACCAGTTTTGGCTGAGGAACTCCACTGCGACGTCAGAACAGCACAACTAGCAGACAAGACAGTCGAGCGGCCCAGCAGCGTTCGGCTTTCTCTCAAAGCCGACTGCAAGAGAGCGAGGCTGCCATGTCTGCTGCCGAGATGTGGCAACGTCACCGCTCAATGCATACCTGTACTACCTCAAACGCACACATCATTTCTGGAACCTCTCGGTTCTGTTATGGTATTAGCAGACAAAAAATAATGCTACCAAAGCCTCCTATTGTTTGCGTTTATTAAACACTGACTGTCAACTGTTCTGTTGAAACAGATGGAGTATTTACAGGAGGGCTTTGACCTTCGGAAGTGACAACGTTAAAGGATACCGCTCGTATGAACGTAGTTACCGGCCTTCGAAGGAAATAGATGGTCCATCTCGTTCACTATTTCGCTAGGTGCGAATTTCAGCGCTGTAATAGCTGACCATCATCAAACTGTCACTAGAAATACCAAAACCGGCATTCGGTGCTTTCAATTTGTGAAATATAAATGCCGTTGTTCAACAGCAAATTTTTATACATCTTGATTACACAACTTTTAACATTGTATCACTTCGGAATATGTATGATAAGAACTTTCTTGTGTTGAATTTTAGCAATGGTACACAGACTACTCAACATACCAATGAACCAAAAGCATTATAACGAAGAACTAAACACAATCACACATAGCACAAGAAAACGGATACAACCCCAACATAATAGACAACATAATACATAAGACAAAACAAAACCACAAAAAACAGAAGAATACAACACAAACACAAGAACACAAAAAATACATCACACTAACATACGAAAACAAAAACACACATAAAATTGCAACCTCATTCAAGAAATTAAATTACAACATCGCATACAGAACAAATAACACTCTACAAAAACATCTCAACACACAAACAACACAAACAAACAAATACAACCACACAGGCGTATACAAACTCAAATGTAACACCTGCAACAACTTCTACATAGGACAGACAGGCAGATCATTTCAAACACGTTACAAAGAACACATCACAGCCATAACAAAATTACAAAACACCTCCACATATGCAGAACACATCACAAATGCCAACCACACCTACAGAGACATCAACACAGACATGGAAATACTGCACATCCAACCAAAAAGCCAGAAACTCAACACACTAAAACAATATGAAATATACAGACACACGAAAACACGCCCCAATGATATTCTCAACACACAACTCAATTTCAAAACACGTACATTCTTTCACTCTGCACTACGAACGCACCCTCACAGGAAACAAGAGGCGCCAAGACTAATAATGACCAATTCTGAAGATAACCCAAAATAGGTCGCAACATGTTAACAAGGTACGTTAAAATTTAACACAAGAAAGTTCTTATCATACTTATTCCGAAGCAAATTTTTGTCTAAATTACACTTTTGTGACAGGTACAAAGAAATAAGGACGGTAGAATCTAGTTACTTGGATTCATGTTTGAATTAAACATCTATACCGTACAAGCCAGTACAGGCTGGTTCACAATAAACCGGGAACGAAAACGACAACAAGAACGAGAACGAAAATAATGTTAAAATAAATGTATTCAAATGTAGCATTCACAAAAGTTAATTGTGAATGCTCACATTTACATTTATTTTAACAATATTTCCGTTCTCGTTGTCGTTTCCGGTTTATTGTGAACCAGCCTTAATTCTCTGATTGAGGTTCTGGCTGATATGTAGGCCTACATCTATTATCAGGCAGTACATCTCACTTAACGATATGTGTCAGAGGAAGAACAATTGTTTGCATACATCTGAAGTCTGATTAGTGTAATATGTAGCTAGTCGGCAATGTATGCAATGGAGGAGAGACTATTTTTCATTTATCACACCGATAAATGTGCAAGTAGACTTATTCAATAAAAGATAAGCAATATTTTTAATAAATTTGTCAAAGCTAGAGTACGAAACTTCAGTAATTTTGGAAGTGAATATCGTCGAATTTAGTCTATAAGGAACTTTTTTGTAATATTAAATTTATTTTTAATTAATGGCGGGTACTTGACTGTTCGTCATTCACCCAGAATATTTAAGTCGCTATACTTCAATAGTATTTTCGTAAAAGCCGGAGTATTTCCCCTGGACCAATACGATTATCACTACGAAAATCACCAGAACTTACCGTGCGCTAATTTCTCCATACATTTTATGGAAATTAGATAATTATAATATAAGGAAAAACTAATTATTTTTAATCTATTATTATTATTATTATTATTATTATTATTATTATTATTATTATTATTATTTCTGACATAATTAGGAACATTAAATCCAGACTTTGAGATGGGCAGGGCATGTAGCACGTATGGACGAATCTAGAAATGCATATAGAGTGTTAGTTGGGAGGCCGGAGGGAAAAAGACCTTTAGGGAGGCAGAGACGTAGATGGGAAGGTAATATTAAAATGGATTTGAGGGAGGTGGGATATGATGATAGAGAATGGATTAATCTTGCTCAGGATAGGGACCAATGGCGGGCTTATGTGAGGGCGGCATTGAACCTCCGGGTTCCTTAAAAGCCAATAAGTAAATATTATTATTATTATTATTATTATTATTATAAAATTGGAGCTTAACATTTATAACGTTTCGGAACTACATATAGGTTCCATCCAGGATTGCCAGATTCTCTCTTCATGAATTCAGGACAGATGATGATACTACGTACCTTAACATAATTACACATTTGTATTAATTCACTTTGAAATACAACTGATTTTATTCTTGTTATGCATTTAAATTAATTTTATAGGGCCTAAACTTTTAAGTTTGTTACATTTTACTAGTTTATGAAATTTCCTTTGAATAAATGATAAAGTCTGGAAAAATAATATATTGCAGCTGATTTGTACAGAAAAAATGCACGGAACAGTGTCAAAATCCTATCAATAATAAATCAACTTCCAAAGAGAGTGAAGAATGGAGATACTGTATTATAATACCTAATACATACTGTACCATAGTATTATCATTTTTATTTCAATATAACCCGATAGGAGGCACCAGGCGTCGTTGGCGATGACGTTGAACTCACGTTGGACAACGAAAAAAAAAAGTGAATAAAGAATTTTAAAAATAATTTTGTAGAAGTGAGCAAAATATTGTATTTTTCCAATATTTTTGTCATTCCGGAACAAATACAACTCAATCCAGGACACCATTAAAATCCAGAACAATCCTGAGAAATCCAGGACGTCTGGCAACCATGGTTCCACAATCGGGATAAATAGGGATAACTAGAGGGTTCGCCTACAATGTTGGACTTGTAGGCGACCTCCCATTTCGTCTTAATATAGGAAGTTTTGAGAACCTAATTTCCGTTCATTCTCAATCTCTCTCCGTTTTCCAAGGTAAAGAACTGGGTTTCACAGTCATGTCAGAAATAAAATAATTGTCTTATTTTCCAACCTTCGCTTGTCTTTAAAGAAGATGGGACGATAAGCTCTTCTCGCTTTGATGGGATAATTACTTACGAAACAGTCACTACTGGAACTTTATTACAATAATCATGACGAAAGGGTGTAATTATTA